>NW_027466109.1:1055000-1142500 GCF_046127955.1 Nelusetta ayraudi | reverse complement strand
CTTGGGTATTTTTAGAGTCAAGAGAGCCGGTCGGGATGATGCGCGTGTGCTCTGGACTTTGGCAGTAAGCAGGAGGTCCCGGATGGAAGCTGTGCAGACACATGGGACAACATGCAAACGCCTCACTGTTAAAGGTCCAGTGTGTAAAGTTCATAAGGAAGCTGACAGCATGTTTCGTATTTAGGGCACTGTCAGGCGGGCTTCCTGAAAAAATGGTGTCACTTTTATTGATGTATTTATATATCTTCGGCTTTTACCAATACAAAATCCAATTCCACACACTGGACCTTGAAATTAGAATATCTTGCATTGAACAAAATGCAGCAAATCTTATGATTACGTTTGATTCCGGGCCTGAGACTTTTCTGTGTGGAGTTTGCATGTTCTCCCTGTGTGTGCGTGGGTTCTCTTCCTCCCACAGTCCAAAATCATGCATTTGAGGTGAACTGGAATTGGAAACTCAACTAACTTGTCCGTAGCTGTGTTTGTGAGTGTGAATGGTTGTTTGTCTCTATGTGGCCCTTGTGCCTTCGCCCGATGACAGCTGGGAGGGGCTCCAGCAGACCCTGTCACCCTGAGCTCGGGAAGAAGCAGGTATCGAAAACGGATTGATGGACATTTGAACACCAAATGAGAAGAATTAAAAAGCAGTCTTGTGGAACAAACCTACAGCTGCAAACACTCGGCCTGCGCATTCATCCTTCCACATCGACGGCCGCGTGAGTGAAGCCGATCACGCAGCCGCACCAACCGATCCAGTCTGATGGAGTCCCACCTCCTCGCTTCAAAAGTTCTGCTTGTTTGCGGCGTGCAGCCTCCAGCTACTCAATCAGACGTCTGCCGGTTCAAGCCGAGCCTCCGTTTGTTTTTTTAGACGCCGCGTTCGTCCGCCCACCGGGGGGGACGGCAGCCTCCCACTCAGAGGCGCGCAAGGTATCGACAAGCGGCGCCAGAGAAACCGGCGGCGGCGGCGACCGGCGAGGAGGCGGCAAAACTCAAGATGGTGTTTCCCCCAACGAAAACACAGCACGACACAACACTCCCGGAGAGGGAAGCGGGAACAGCACAGCACATCTGCCGCGTAGGCGGACCAGCGCCGTCCCGCAACGCAGTCTGTGTTGACCTCTGACCTCCCCACGGAGCCGCTTCCATCTCCACACGAGCCTCGTCTGGCTGTGAAGTGGGGAGGGAGTGCGGCTGATGGATGTGCGCGCACGCGTTTGTATGCGTGTGTGTGTGAAGAAGTTGCGGCGTCCTTCCGATACACATTAATTATACATGTGGCATGTGGGTGTCTGATTGAAATGAATATTTTACTGCTTTTAATCACTGCCATTGCCAGAGTGATGGAGCATCTGGCTGCGTTACCTGGGTAATTAAAGACGCAGCGCACGTGCCACATGCGTCATCCTGGAGGTTGTGTGTGTGTGTGTGTGCGCGACAAGGTGGGGGAGGGGTTTAGTGGGAGGGGTCCACTGGCCTTAACTAATGACTTCAAAATTAGATTTTGTTAATTGTAAAGCAGTGGGAGAAAATAGATGGCGCTCACTTGACTCCCTCCTTTGTCTGGCTACGATCTGACGGACGCTTTTCAAAAAGGTCAGCGGGGCGGCGGCGGCGGCGGCAGAGCTCTTAGAGCAGCGCCGCTCCAAACAGCATCTGACTGTCCAAAAAAAATGGAATTAACCAATAGCTGCGTTTCTATTACAATTTTTTATAAAATAAAAGCGATATTTCTAAAATTTCGTGAAAGTACAATTGCAATTTGGTTTGGTTTGAAGCGCATAAGCCGTAAGAATTACTTTTGCTTTTGTTTGCTTACGTTACAAAAATGGTTCTTCTAGCACCATTTTCATTTGAAGTGAACTGGTCACATGACCCCGTACGTCATGTCCGGTGATATACCTCTGTATTGATATGTCTTTAAGACCACCTCATGAGAGCGTAAAAACATTTTACTGATATTTGAGAGGGTTTTTTTTTATTAAGTTTAGGCGTTTACATTACCATTTTTTTATTGGGATATTTAGGTTTTGTGCAATTCTAGGGGTAATGGAAACGCAGCTAATGAGAGCAGCTTTCAGTTTGTTGTCCCTACAGTTTTGGTAAACAGCTACTGCAGTGTCCATGCTAGCCATGCTAGTCTTTCTGTATTCCTTCTTTGCTTGTGTGTGTGTGTTTATTTTAAGTGCAGCTTTTGCTTTTGAAACAATCAAAAGTTTGACTGGACTTTAAATCGCTTTAAATCGGAGCTTGGCAAGCTGGACGAGTGAGATTCCAACATTTGCCATCCACTGTTGGCACAGTGCCTATAGGGTTGCGTTCTTTTAAATCATCACAAAAAAAAAGAAGACATTCACACATTCAGATCCAGACACGCAGCTCAACCAGAACTCTGGCAGCTTGTTGTGCACCGACAGTGAGGCCCGTGTTTTCCGTAAATAGCGCTAACCGGCTAAATTTGATCTTCAGTCCCAGAGCATCAGACCCCCTTTTTGACGCCCCACCCCAACCCCCCACCCACCTCCTCCTTTCCTCCCCTCCGAGTCGCTTCCCTTTGTGCCAACTGCAGTCAGACGCTGAATGGGGTTGCGGGGGTCATGGAGGGTATCAGCGTGTGTCTCCTTCAACACACAATTCAGCTCTTCCTCTAATGGCTGCTCGTGTCGCTCCATGTCTGTCTTATCTTCTTGATCTGCACTGCAATGTGCATGTGCGTGTGTGTGTGTGTGTGTGTGTGTGTGTGTTCATGGTTGAACCGGTAGAGGTTTTTATAGTCTGGCTGCTCTGATGCTATTAGAGATTAGGATGTTAACACAGTCCCTCATCTGACTGCATCGATCCCGGCCCTGGCAGCGGAATCGCATTAATACTAACAACGTCAGGTACAAGCCTCGTAGCTCCCTTCGCCCCCCCCACACCTCCCCACACCCCCAAACCCCACCTCACCTCTCTCCCCCATCTTCTTTTTTTTTTCACATCTGCTCCTCCCGTCAGTGTTGATTTAAATTTGAATAACCGGCTTTCTTCCCCGCTCTTTCAAGCAGGAGAGGCTTGCAATCTAATGAGGGGAATGAGTGAAGGAAGATCTCAAAAGCAGAGAGGGTGTGTGTGTGTGTGTGTGTGTGTGTGTGTGTGTGTGTGTGTGTGAGAGAGAGAGTGAGAGAGAGAGAGAGAGACTAGAGGAGGTGGAAATGAGACGAGATGAAATGGTTTAAATCAGTCTTCCTCAGCAGCTCTGACACCAGTAGATTTCAGTGTTTGAGCGCATACATCAAGGTGGGACTCACGGTGAGCGAATTAGGAGAGCCAACAAGTTCTTTGTGTGGGCCTGCGAGGGGAAAAAACCCCCAGCAGCTCCAGAGAGAGACTGTGGGTTTATGTTGTTTAAGGACAAGTACAATAAAGGTTTTTGTTGAAGGTCATCAAAATAAACAAAACTGTGTTTTGACAGCCAGAATTTGGCATTGCGTTCTATGTGTTTACTGCAAATAAACAGATTTTTAGGTTTTGAACGACCGCCTACGACTTGTGTCCGGCGCATCATGTTTTCCCTTCTCAGCCCTGCTGTGATTCCAGAAGGAGAGTTGGACCGAAACGCTGTCTCAATTTGACAAACCATGACAGACCTGGCTGGACATCTGGAGCTTGAACACTGTACGCAGTGCTGCGGCGTGGGGGTGTTTTTTTGTTTTTTTTGTACTTCTTTGGAAGTGGTCCACTTTTGAGGAGCAACTTCCGCTCTGATTTTTCAACATCCTTGATGATTTGTACCGTGATGCTGAGTTCAGGTCGTTTGCCACTTCGCTTTGTCCAATATCAAAGACTTTTTCTTCAATTATTGTTGTGAGAAACTGAGCCTTTTTAATGAAGCACAAAAAAACACCATTCCAAGTTTTAATTTAAGATTTGGTCTCCATCATCTGCAGTGGTTGCAGTGATCAAGAAGCTACAGGTGATGCCTCTAATTGGTAAATGATAATGATTAGTGAAAACTGTGTGAGATCGCCAGCAGCCTCAGGGGAGCAGCGGCAGATGGGCTGTGACACTGAGTAGTTCCCTGTATATATATATCTATATATATGTATACATATATATAAATATATATGTATACATATATATATATATATATATATATATTCTACTATTTTTTCAGTATATCAGTATCTGAAAAAGTCCTATTTGATAACAGGACTGCTTTAATAAAAATGCAAATGCACCGGCCGTCAACATCCTAGATCTCCCCTGTGAGGTGGAGCTATGTTTCAGAACATGATGCATGTTGATGTGGAAAAGACTGCTGCATGTTCAGAAATGTTCTTGCTGCTTGGCCCTGCTGCGTGAGTGCGTGTGTGTGTGCGTTTGCACGTGTGTGCGACTTGCTGTGGGCATACGTGCGTCTGCCCGCTTGCAGCTACTTACCGGCTCTATTATGAGGGATTACGGCGGGAATACATTTAAATAATTTCACATTAATCCTTGTACATTTTGTTTCCTGCGACGTTTGTTTCAAAAGTGACATTGTAATTCCAGCTTATTGCCACCGAGAGGCCACCAAACACACCGTTACTTATTTTTAAATTCCACGCTCACACCCTCTCAGCTGTAAGGTTCTGGTTGGCTGGTTCTGGGTAACCAAATCTTGACGGGAGCCTTTGAGTCGGTCTCAATTCTGCCGGTTGAGTCACTTTGACTGGTGCAAATTGTAAAAGAAAGAAAAAAACAACCCAGAGAGGACAGAGGCCACGCTAAACCAGAGCAGCGACTCACATTCTGCCTCAAAGTCTTTGGATCTGCCAGGAAAATGAAGTTCGACACCATGCTGGTGTAGTGCATGTGCCTGTATGTCTGTGTGTGTGTGTGTGTGCGTGCGTGCGCCTTATTACATGTGTGCTCTCTACAGCGGCAGGGAGGCCTCTGCAAATCTTATTATTGTTCTTCCACACGTCCACTCTAGTCCTGCTGGTGGAAAACACAATTCATCCATATCGTCCATCCATTAAGGCTCCTGTCAGTCCGTCCGTCCGTCCGTCCTCCCTTAAAGCTGGGCTGTCTGCTTGCTGTCTGGTTGCCATGGTTTCCAGCAGGCTTCCTGCCCGCTCTGCCTTGAAGGACAAAGCGCCGACGGTGGCTCGTGTTTCCAGAGTTTCTGTTTCCGAAGGTTTTGATCCGAAAACTTGAACCGCACTTCCACTGAATGTCGATGTAACGTCAGTAGCGAACTGACACCGACGACGAGGCTGCTTCCTCATTTCCAACAGGGAGGGCGGGTTTGGCTTTAAATCTTGGCAGGCGCGCCGACAATTGCGACAACCTTCACTGCGGTTTTTGCAGAGGTGTCTTCTCTCTATTTGCCAGCTCTGTTTTTTTTTTATTCTCCATCCACGACATTTCAAGTGTAGTTATTGCCCTTCGTCACAGCCAGTGTTCAACTGTACTTCCAGAATGCTCAAATATTTCGGCCTCCTCCACACTCCACTCAACACGGCGCCGTGCCGTTGTGACCCTGTGGTTGCCAGAAAAAGTGTTTCACTGGTGGTCTTGCAAAATATGCTTTCGCAAACCACGTGAAACACTGTTGGAAAAAGGGAGATCTTTATTCTCTCAAAGTGACGTGTAACAAGTAACATGGTGTCTTTAGCGTCTATTTGCAATGTCAATTTACTTGCAAAGACACCTACTGAAGGTAAATATGATTTGCTACGTCCCCCCTCCCACACACACACACACATGCACACACACTCTGATGTTTGATCAGGGTGCCCAGGGATCTAGAACACAGGGAAGGTAGCTCCTGTGCCAGCACTCACATGTTTCAGCTCGACGGAGGCTTTTCCCCTTTTCCAACTGGTCAATAAGCAGGCGGCCTGGCCAGCCCCTCCCCTTCCTGTTCGCTGCTGGACAGGCTTCACTTCCACCGCGCTGCGCTGAAGCCAATCCACTGGCCGCGTGTCACGCTCCATGACCGCGCCGCACACTGTGAAACAAAAAGATTTTCCCTCCAAAGGGGGTGAAAAAGGAAAGAAGAAAAAATCTATAACCGGCGCTCGCCGACCGAGCCGAACTGCCTGTGATGTGTGCGACGTCTCCAGACTTTCAGAAACGAGGCTAAAACGGTGGACTTAATTTAGCTGACCTGGTTAGAGACTAATGGGGAGCCGGTGCAAATGAGTGGAAGAGGAAATGGTCGTGCGCTTGGTGGAAGGGAGAGGAGGGGGGGAAAAAAAGGAGGAAAGCGAGGGTAAGACGGAGCTTAATCTGAATCCATTCTCCACCCCTCGACATTCCGCTGTGCCCCTCCCCGTCCCCCTGCACCCACACTCTTATTGTCAGGGTCTCAGGGCCTCCCTTAACTTTTAATAAGCGTCTTTAATAAGTCCCCAGATCGCGGCACGCTCGGTCAGGGCTTCTATTTCAACACGGCGCCGCTTAATCTCGCTCGAAAAATAGATCCGCTGCCTCTCAGCCGCTTTCAGTCTCTCTCTGGCGTTTTTTTTTTTTTTTTTTTGAAACGAGATTGTAAAAGAATTTAATAAACCAAGTCGAGCGGGAGGGGGATCAAGCAAGGTTGTTTTCTTGCTCCCTGTTGGTCTTTCTGCTTTTTGTGTGCGTGGAGGCGTACGACTGGACCGCCAGCTGTTAGAGGATCAACAGCAGTGGTTTGTATATATGCTGTATATATACTATAGGGCTGTCAAACGATTAATTTTTTTAATCACGATTAATCGCAGAACTTTCATAGTTAACTGTGATTAATCGCGGTTTAAATTGCATGTGTAAAATTCAGTTATTTTACATTTCAAGGCAGCTTTAACCCTATAATGTAAAGTATTTCTTACCAGAAATTGGTGAGAGGGGCCGACTACGGGTTAGTAAAAGGGACAAAAAGGCTTACGTCGGGTTCACACTGGATGCGGAAGCCATGCGCCCAGGAAAATGGCCTTCCTGTTCACACCAGACGCACATTTCTCCACGAGAGTTAACAAGCGCGTCTGCTCAGCTGTTGTTTGCTCCCATTCAGAGCTGTTTTGTAAAAATGGCTGCACTAAACACTCTTAATTGGCCTTTCCTCGATCAGCCGTCACACAAACATGTAAGAGGCGCTGTCCCCCCGCCCCCCAATGGTGCTGATCCACGTCCGGAGTTTCCCGGCGTGCTCGCACGGTCTGCGGGGTGCGTCACACTTCCAGTCTCTCTGGCCTACTTAGACGGGTTGTAAGTGGCACAGTGAGCCACTCGTCCCGTCCCCGTGGACTCTGGCTGAATAATTGAGTGGCGCCAAGGCCGGATAATAAGCTGCCACTGTAATAACCTGCAGGACAATGTACGGCTGTGTGTGTGTGTGTGTGTGTGTGTGTGTTGCACTGCTTGCCATTTCTCCTGGCCATCAGGGAGGCAGACACATGCTTTTAAAGAAGGCAGATGTGTAGCGTGCCAGTGTGCTAGCGTGCGTTTTGTGTTTGAATGCAAGACAGATCCAGAATCATTCGCATCAGGAAGGTGACTTTTCGAGGGAATCACCTCGAGGAAAACGTCGAGGAATTATCTCGACGAGGAGCAGCGAAGTCGTGCAAGGGAGAAGCGTTTACGGAATCAATTAACGCCAACTGGAGGCTGGCGGGGAGACGCCGTGCAAGGTCGTCAAACATTGGCTGGTTTCAGCTTTTTAAGTGTGTTGAGGTTTGGCTTTCTTTTGTGAAATTATGGCAAAAAGCTGAAAAGAAGCAGGGTGAAAGCTTTTATTTAGTTAAACTTTTCAAGTGTGACATTACCAACGGATAAAAAATATCAGTATAAATAGTTGTTTTACTGAGATGGCGCGTGAGTCACTAGCAGTTCAGACAACAGTTGCCTCCCTCAAGAGCAATAAAACGTGAGGCTGGAAATGGTGGTATATGGCGAGATATCTGTGACTATATCTTCAAGAAATAGACTCTGCCCATCCCCATGGTCTACTCCATCTATTACCACTATTACTACTACTCAACAAAATATGTTTTATATTTTGCATTCCATTGCTTGCAACTAATCATATTATATTGTTTTAACACTTCACTCCACTTTTTAATTAAATTTTTTTTTGTTTGTTTTTTACTATTTATTTTTTTTGTAGAACTTATATTTAACTTGCCACTTGCAACTTTTTAAAACTGTTTTTAAAGTTCCTTTATTCCTCCTAACGCACAATCACGTTAGCTTCTGCTCATCTAACCGTGACATGAGATAAATAAAAGTCTTTGAATCTTTCAAATCTGGTGCATTTGCACTTGGGTGGTTGCACACTCAAACTCAGCAGCCTCCTGTTGCTGCATCGTCTCTTAGATCCCATCAATCATTAACGCTCCGTCCTGAACCTGAAACACTCACTCTGCTTTCTCCTTTTTGTTCTTTTCCCCCCAATTTTTCTGCCTCATCAAAGCTTGACTGACTAATTCATTTATTTGTTGGTCCTATTTTAATAAAGGGGGTAAAAAGTGAGACGTTGGGGCAGGAAGTGGGGGCCGACCGCACAGCACCGTACATCAAACCCTCCTGACGCCGCCATATTTCCTCCTCTGCTTTGTACCTCGGCAGATGAAAGCGATGCCTCCTGGTTACTGAAACATGACAAATCAGAGGGAGCCTGGGAGAAAAGCCATTCGTCACAACGTTAGAGATGACAACTGTGTTTTCTCTGCAGCGTCGCAGGCAGGTGAGTGCTTTGTGTGCACTTTGAAGTGTGCGTGTGTGTCTCTTGTCTTTATATTTCCTTTTTGTCGGTATTGGTGTGTGATACTGCAAGATTTGGTATTGATCAGATACTATGTAAATACCAGGGTTAATGTTGCAGATAATGATGCTTTTTGATGGATGGATACTCACATGACTAAATCTGGTTGAACTTTCATGATCTTAAAAAAGGTTTTTGTGTTTTATTTTTTCGATTTTAATGTGTTTATATATATATATATATATATATATATATATATATATATATATATATATATATATATATATATATATATATATATATATATATGTATATGCATGTATATATAATATGTATGTATATAATATAATGGGCCACTCTGACATAGTTTAAATATAGTATCAGAGTGGAGCAAAAGGAATATCAAGATAGAAATCTAAAGTATTGCTTTATTTATTTATTACATTATATTGATCAAAACCAATACTGGTGTTGATATGATAGATATTTGGACCGATGCGCTTGCCATCATTTTTCACTTCCTGCCCTCAACTGTCTGCTGCAAGACACGCGCGCTCCCCCACTTGGCCTCGTCGCTCTCCTCTCGCCGCTCATGTTTCTGTTGTGTTGCTGACGCTTATCCACCAGTCCACGTCGACACTCACCAGCCGCCGCTGCGTCATTCAGTCAGTGATCACCTGGTTGGTCGGCTTTGGAAATCGCTGCTAATGTCTCAGTCCAACGCGGGGCTCTGCGGCTTTCCCTGTACGCACACACACACACACACACACACCAACACACACGGAGTTGAGGCTGTCTGTCTGATAGATGAGCCCTCTTAGACAGAACTGCTGTGTGTTGCATCTCAACCTCCTGCATCACCTTCAGCATAGACAAACGGCAGAAAGTGCGTCTGTGTGCACATGAGGATTTGATGGGGATACTTGTTTACTGTTTAGAAAAATATTGCAAAATGTTACAAAAACCTCAAACCCCAAAAAACCCATAGAAAACCCACTGTTTCTAGCCCCTCTCTGACACGCAGGCACACATGCACACACACCCACACACACACACACACACACACACACACATACACACACACACACACACACACATACACACTGACACGCACACACACACACACACACACACACACTCTTTGTGCCTGATAAAGACCTTTTTGGCAGTGGCTCCTCTCCTCTGTGCTGTGGGCTCATTAAAGCTCCGGGTTCGTCCCTCCGACTGAGGACTAAAACCCTCGGCTCTTATCAACAACAGCAGGCCTGGTCGGCTACACACACACACACACACACACACACACACACGCACGCACGCACACACACACTGGATTATGAAGTGTGTGGATAAGTCGTCAACATCGGCTTCTGTATCCCCTTACAGGACAATAATAGAAAACCCCCTCTACCATCTCACAGTCATACTGTGTGTGTGCGTGCGTGCGTGTGTGTGCGTGTGTGTTGCACTACTTTTCGATCCATTTGTGTTTGTTGATACATGTATACACGGTATCATGAATATGCCTTTGTGTGTGTGTGTGTCTAGAAAGACCTTGGATATTATATTGGGTTATATTAAGATCTTTATTTTTCGTCCTGAACTTCTGGGCAGCAGCTTGGCACGACTAGTTTTCTCAGAAAAACCAACCCGCTAAAAACGTCACGATTAGCCCTTTGTTTACAGCTTTCCGCAACAACACTTTGTGACGTCACAAAGTGCTGGAGTGATTTCCAGGATGTTGTTTTGTCAGAACCCTGCAGCTTCTGACAAAATCATGACTGTCTGACACGGCAAAATCAACTTCTGCCACTATCCTGGGACGGTAATATGTGCCCCTCGTGACATCACAAAGGGAGTAAAGCATTTCTTTTGGGGGTGGGTGGGGGGATTCTCCATCACAGTCGAGATGTGTGCAGGAAACACTGGGAAAGTGACTGTGTGACGCAGGAGCTCGGGACCTCTAAGCGTTTACACCTCCCCCTTCTCCTGCTAACTATTTGTTTCCTCTGACACAGTCAGGCGCACACACATGCAGAGACAAACTCTGCGGTTATTTACATATTTATTACTGCGCCGTGCCTGCGCTCTAAAAATTGATATGGTGTGCGTGCGCGTGTGTGTGTGCGCGTATATATGCGATGTGATTAACTAGGTGTTGGCGCACGGGAATGTTTCAGGCCCAGATCAGTGAGGATGGCGAGGACGGCAGGTGGTTTATGGTTTTTTCATGTTGCTGCCTGCGAATTGTTTATTGTCTGTTCTGCGTGTGTGTGTGTGTGCGTGTGTGTTTGTGAGTCCTCTGGCTATGTGCTTTTGGCTCTGTGGAGAATTATTGTCGCTTTGTCCTCAGGGACGGCAAAGGGGACGCAGTGCAACGCAAGCCTGGGACCACAACTCTCGACGCACACATACATATGCGGACGTGACGCGTCCTCCCCTACATGCATTACCATCAAGGTCAGTTTATGGGCATCCGGTCTTGCAGTTGTGCATCTGTTGCACATGATGATGAGGTGGCTGCATATTTCCAGACTGTTCATTCCTCCCTGAAGTCTGGATGTCTTCAAACGACTGCATCGCTATGTGGAAGTCTCGCGCAGCATCCTCGTCTCCATCCAATGCATTTAAACAAATGCTATAATGGCAGCTTGAATGGATTTTATAGGCCTAGCGATCATAAGAGTTGTTCTGCCTGGTGAAAAGGAGGCAGCTTGTGGCTGTTTTTTATTTTTCATTTTTAAAAATACGTCACTGACTGAGCTCACATCGAATCACACTTTGGCTTTTATATACTCTTTATATTCTAATGTTGCCCCATTCAACCTGCTTGTGTTTTCTTTGAGAGAACAAGTGGTTTGGATCTCAGCTGCGGGCTTCAGCTCTAATCACGCAGGCGGCCAGCGAGGCCCGCGGCGCTCAATAATTGGTTGACCTGAGAAACACTCCAAGTCTTCCCGAGGATTCTGTTATTTCGCTGCCGACGGTGGACGGCCCGCTACTAATGACAGCCCTCCGTGCTTTTATAGTTTAATTCCTCCTAGGTTGGGACCAGTCAGGCGGCCCGGCTGATTATTCACAGCTTTGTTACCCTCCGCCGTGCCTAATTAAAGCCAACATCTGGGGCCTGGCAAGACGGAAGGGCTGATGGGGAGCAACAGTTGGGACGCTCTGTCAGCAGCACGGCACTCTGGGAAGGGGCCGAGTTCCAGGACATCGTCTGAAATTACAGTTTGTCCATTTTATATTGCCGCCCATCGGTTTTGATGTCTTTTGCACAGCATAGTGCAGAGGCAGCAGAATCTGAATATGTGTCTGCTTCTCTTTCTCTCTCTCTCTCTCTCTCTCTCTCTCTCACTGTGTGGTTGTAACTCTTGAGCGTGTGGGGTGCAGGCGTCCGTGTGTTCCTTTTGTCTGCCGAGGGAGTTGAGAAGCATCTCTTTAATTTGGTCTATAATTGAATTTGGCCCATGGGCGCGCCATGCTCTTCTGAGAAATGGCAGCAGATGAGAAGGGAATGAGAAGAAAGTGGCAGAGGAGTGGAAAGAAAAAGGCAGGAAAAGAGATGGCAGGGCGGAGGAGGAGGAGGAAGAGGAGGAGAAGGAAGGGGAGGAGGCCAAAAGAAAGAGAGAGAACACTCAGAGGGAGGGGGGGAGGACACGGCGTCGCATCCTCAGTCATCTGTGAGACTTCATAAGCACTGTGTGCATGGGCGAGTGGCTGGCAGTCAACTCAATATGACATATGAATATTGCAGGAGCCATTCTCTCCCCTCCTGCCCTCCTCAATTATTAATATGGGGCTGAGAGTTGGCTCAACTTTACTGGAGACCTTTCTTTCCATCACTCCTGAAAACAAATGAGGGAAACGGACGGGATGGACAAACGTAAAATATATATACAGTATATGTGTATGAGTGTGTGTGTGTGTGTGTGTCCTCCAGGTGGGTAGAGAGACACAGAGCGGCTCGCAATGCAGGAAAAATAAGAGGTTGGTGTCCTTCCACGCTCAGAGATAAATGCTGTTGCACAAGTGCAACCTTATCTGCCACCTTTTATTACCTGCATTTAGTTGGATTTACTGCACGATGAGCGTTTTTCAGGCGTGCATGCTTTCCGCACCACAATTTTGCAGAGGGTCGGCGTGCACCCTCAGTGGGCAGCATGCATCTATGCAGGCGTTGGTGATGTTTAGTGATGTCTACACGCCTTGCATCACGGCCCGGTGTGATGCAATTAGGTGCAGCTAAATCGTACAGGAAAGACGCTCGGCTGGACACGGAGCAGAACTGGGACCCCCTCTGCAGCAGCGGTAAGGATTCTATATTTAAGAGCGTAATCTGCCGCAGCAGGGGAGATTCCAAGCCTGCATAAGTGCTTCCGCTTTGAAAATATGAAAGACAAAACAGAATTGCGCTTTTTTTCCCCCCTTCCTCCCCCGAGTCAGAGCTAACGTCGGAGGTGCGACAGGTGTGAAGTGCACGGCAAAGGGGAGGCTGCGGCCGCTCGGTGTGTGGCAGCGGGCCTTAATTACCTGCGACCGGGTCGCCGTGTCGGCGGGCGTGAAACGACTCCGTCCCCTCTGTGTTGGCGGCCGCGCGGTTGACGAGCCATAAATAAAAAAAGTGCACGAGTTATTTGCGGTCCCGCTATTAAAATGACTAATAACTCGAGTCGTTTCCAATTAGCGTTAAGTGTTATTTAAGGGCACCAAAGTGTGACATTAAAGCTGTGAGCGTGCGTGTCGCGTGTGCACGTGGGGGAAAGGCTCGGGAGAGGGCGGGGGCGGCCGGACTCACTGATTGGCTGTGACTGCTTGTCCTTGAGTAACAGCGTTGGTGAGCGCGGCACCGGCCCTGCTGCCAGGAGCCTGACACCGCCGCTCCGGTCGGCCACCCTGACAGGTGAGGAAGGCGGCTTTGTCGCCCGGTGGAGGGCAGAGCTTTTGTTGTGTGTGTGTGACAGAGAAGGCCAAAGGTCGGCTGTTGTCTTGGCTGAGGGATCAGCTGCGTCTGAAAACATCAGTTGTGAGAAGTCGGCTCCACTTTTCTGTCTGCGCGGGAACATCTGCGTGCCTTGTTGACCTTGTTTGCCCGGCTTAACTCTGTCGTCCAAACACACACGGGAGCCCACGTGTGTCAAAGTCAAGACCGGCTGGCCAAAATCCAGGCCTCTGTTTCATTTTGATACAAAGTGCACAAGCTAAAAAAACATACAAATAAAAAATAAATCATATGATTGGCTTAAAATGAAAAGTTGCACTCCTGTAAAGTCTGCATTGACCACAAAATGACTTTTGTCATTTGCTTTCACTCACAAATGATAACCACTAGATACCAAATTAGCATTAGCATATTTTTTTCAATTTCTGTCCAAAATGTGAAAAGTTGTACGAAGTGAAAAAGTTTGGAATGGATTGACAACGATGCTATTTCGATGATATTTGACTTTATAATTGTAACGTTTGATGGAGTAATGTGCGTCTCTCATCCTGATCTGAAGGATTCCTGTTAACCGTGCATGCTGTTGAGGCCCTCAGCAGACCGTGTTAAGAGCGTCTCTGAGCCTGATTCAGCCGCCAGCTGAGAAACACAAGAGAAGCAGCAGCAGCAGCAGCAGCAGCAGGATGAGGAAAGGAGGGAAAACGTTGCTCGGCTTGTCTGCTGTGGGCCCATCGAGCTCAGGGAGTTGGCTGAGGAAAAGCACCAGGATCAGTTTTTGCTCTTTGAACGGGAGCTGATGAAAGTAACAAACGGGCCGGTTGGAGCCGCAGTTTTGAGACCTGCATCCTCATTTAACACTTGTTAAAGGTGCCTGCTTGATTAGAAACCCGCTGCCGACATCGCCCAGAGGCAACCTGAGCGTGTTTGTCGCAGGGAGAAGATCAGACGAAGCGGCTCTGCGGCTCCGTCAGCCCGAAAGGCAACAGCAAGAGACGAGCGGTCGCGTTGCTGATTAGACGAGACGCCTTCAGACAGCAGTTTTGTCGCAATGAAATCTTGGTCAGGAATTGACGGCTGGGTTTTATTCCGAAGCCCCCTTGGCTCTGTCGCTCTCGCTCGCCCGCGGCGTTTTTTTTGCTTCCCGCGCTCGGGCTCGTTGCACGCAGATGCCCGCAGTGCGAGGCTTAGGGAGGCCGCCCCGGGTGATTTTAAACATCTTCTGCCGCGCACTGCAGCGCTGCCACTGCGGTGAAATTAAATTATAAACTTGGCAGGAGAGAGGAAAGTGTCCGTAGGAATCGGAATCCAACTTTTAGCCTCCGCCGCAGAGAACTTTGCTGCTGAACCAGGTGTGCGTGTGTCTGAGTGTGTGTGTGCGAGATGGATGTATAGGAGGAGCAGAAAACTAATTAACAGCTTTGTGTTACTGTCCAGGACTCTCTCGCTTGCTATATCTGCTTCTTGCTGCTGGTAACAATTAGCATTTTCCTTTTTTTTCCTCATTGATTTATCAAATTGCCTGAAAACCATTTGTTGGATTTTGTGTCCCCCTTCCTTCCCCACCATGCATTTACTTGGAGTAGGATGGTACCAATGTGAGATTTTGACCATTGGGGACGAGAGGAAGAAGGGAAACAAACAGAGACGACCCACAAATTGACTCTCTGGTTTCTCTAATAAATGACATAAAAGAGATTTTTTTCACCAGGCTAATGTTCAGTGGCTATTCCATTACCTCTCACTCCAAGATGCGAAAAAGTCGCCTACATTATGGAGAACCCATCCAACGGTCAAATCCGATCTCCACTCACAGATTAGCATTGTAATGGAAACAGACGTGGCATTTGCTTTGTGACCGGGACTCGGCGTGCTGGTCGCGGCCGCTAATAGCCGCTGTGATTAGCCGCTAAAGCCTTTCGCACACGGCCGAGCTGCTTTGCCTCGCTGACTTTTGCGTCGCTGCCCGGCGTCCTTGCGGTCGCAGCCGTAGTGATTGACGAGCGGCGGTGAGTGTGCAGTAGTAGCAGAGCTCAACCCCCCCGCCCCCGTCTGACGGATCTGTAAATATTCCCCGTTTTCCGCTGCCTCAGCAAGTCTCCCCCGGAACACAAGCCATGGATCACATTGGCAGGGAGGGAAGGGAGGGAGGCAGGGGGAGAGCTGACAGGTGCAGCCGAATGAGAGGTTGAGGCCGGGAGAAGTGGAGGCACGGTTGAAGGCGGCGAGGCTGCGGAGCTCTCTTCATCAGAGCTGCAGCCTCGGCTCCTGCGGCTTCTGCTGGACCCGAGCCGGAACCACACCAGAACTCCAACTCTCTGTCTGTTCTCTGGCTTTGTGCACATCGCCTCTTGTTCTCTCAGCCTATCAGCCCCGTTATGAGAGCAAGAGTGGTGGTGGTGGGGGTGTAAAGACACGCACAGAGACTAGAGTAGAGTCACACAGAGTTTGCCAATGAAAGGTAATTAAGCCAGACTTGCAAAAAGATCGGAATGTTGAGAAAATCAAAGCAGGTTGTGAGAGCCACATCCCTGCCTGCAGCTGTGTGCAGGCCACAGAGGCACCGTAGGCCTGTTTCTGCTAGGTGCAAAAATCAGTCTGAGCTGCATAAGCTCTATAAACAGCAGTGTTGCGAAATTACATAGAATAAAATGTGACCACCCACTGCCCCCGCCCATCACAAGTCATTCCAAGAAGCTCTGTGGTCCTTTATCTTCTCAGATTCCACAGCATTGGCTCACAGCTGTGTCAGGGTGAGCTGGTGCTGGAATTAAAGCTCTTCACACTTGGGAGCGGCCCGGTTCGCGGTGCTGGTCCTGGATTGTGCAGAATCGTATTGGCTCTCTGAATGTGGACGGATACTAACGTGAAGAGACAAGCGACCTCAGATTCAACAGTTTAATGATGTTTACAGCAGAATGGAAACACTTCATTGGCCACATGGCCATGGAGTGTTTCCATTCTGCTGTAAACACCATAAAAAAGGTCATGTGATGAGCAAACGCAAAAATGTGTCAGATTATAAACCTTTTTAGCTGTATATTTAATGCCAATTTCAATGATCACAGTCTTAAGATTCGCAGAAATCATTCTTTAGACAATTATTCCTTGTATCTATGCATACAATAGATATATATGAGATTAAAGAATATAGAAGGGAGGTATTCGGGAAGTCTGTATTTGCGCTAGCGGCGTGAAGGAAACGCTTGACTTCAGCTGCAATGGACGTATTTATTTTAAAGGCTGATGGTCCCGCAGTGGAAAATTACTCTGTAATTTTCTGAAGCAAAAGGACATTTTAGCTGTGACCTTTAAAAACAAAAAGAAAACAGAACGAGCGAAAAAATCTCTTTATTTCAGAGATTTCTGTCCCAATACATGTGCACACACACACACACACACACACACACACACACACACACACACACACACACACACACACACACACACACACACAGCAGAGACAGCAGCGACCTGCTGGAGCTTTTAGAGTGGAACTAAAATGTTTCAGAGCCACAGTGTCAGGCGGCTCCATTGGCTAATTCCATTCAGTGTGAAATGAAATCGTGCGAGCCCGCGCGAGCCTCGTTCTGGGGGCCTGCGGCTGCCAGAAAAAAAAATAAAAGAAGAGCAAAGGGTTTGACATAAAGTGGCTTTGTTGACTGCGTGAAATGAGCTCTTACACATGGGCTCCGCCTCCTCCTCTGCCCCGCTGCCTGAGAGCTCCCGAGCACTTCCATTATTTTTTTGACAGAAGAATTTAACAACAACAACAAAAAAAAAGACCCCCATGTGCTAATACGATTACATCCGCATGAGGGGTTGGGTTGAAGGGTTGCTTCCGGAAAAACTTGAACATGCGGGTTCTTCCGCGAGGCAGTCAAACAAAACAATAATTTTCCAGTGTGAATACGTCACTGCTGCTCTGGTTCTGTGCTGGTCACGTTCTCCTGGTTCTCCGTCAGTCACTGAGGCCCACACTGTGGAGTGAATGTGTGAGTTCAATTGAATGAAGGAATTGAAGATGCATTATGGGAGATGGAGCTTAGGGTCAAAGCAGTCTTTATACAGATTCCCTGCCATGACTCCTGTACTCGGCTGGTACTGACTCACTCGATTCGAGGGACTCAAATGATCCAGTTTTGTCAAGTGACTCACTCGAAAGAAACATAATGACTTCGGTGTCCAGTGAGATGAGTCACAGTCTCCTGTTTCTTCTCTGAATGCGACTCGCATTTTTCATTCTTCCGATGGTTCTGAATCATCAACATCATCATCATCATCATCATCATCATCATCATCATGATCATCGCATTTTTAATAGCTGCCGCTGCTGTGTGAGTGTGAGTGAGTGAGTGTGTGCGACAACGTAGAACGAGGGAGAGCTGGAGCCGCCAACTCCACGTGACCCCCGACGTGTCCTTGTAATTAACAGATAACCTTTAATGAGGCTTCGGGTTCACAAGTTGTAACCGTAGAAATGTCACATCCAAGCGGGCGGCGGCAACAACACATCCCACACACACGCACACACACACACACACACACACACACACACACACACACACACACACATACACGGGCGAGCACCCACATCACAGGCACATACAGTGTGAAAGGTGTTAAAAGTCTCCTGTCATGCCATAAATGTCAGCCGGCTGTAAGGTCCTGCAGCAGGGCTGCGGTTCTGCTCTTTGCTGATGGATGGTGTGGGCGGGTGGGCGGTTGGAGCGGCTGGGAAAGATCAGGCCGTCACAGCGAGTCCTCGTCCTCCTCTTCCTCTTCCTCCTCTTCATCCCCCACCCCCTCACCCTCCTCCTGGGTCGGCAGGAGCGCTGGGCGCATCACTCCAATGTGTGGACGGCCTTGACGGGGCCCAACACGCTCCAGCAGATTCTGTTAGCGGCTCTCGGCAGATGATTTGAGCTGATTCATTTTTACATGGAAGGGTGAAGAGTCCCGCCCCCTTTCCTGCAAAATGAAGCCATTCTGATAAACACTAAAGTGTGACTTCTGTCTACAGTGAGCAGCAAAAGAAAGAGATACATCTCTCTGAGCTTCTGCACCCCTACCCACCCAGCTGATCTCTCAGGTCAGCTGACCAGCTGCTCCTCAGGGTTCCCAAAACCAGGCTGAAGCTTAGAGGGGGCCGAGCATTCTCTGTTGGAAGGAGCTGCCGCTGCACATCAGGCAGGCCTCTTCACTGACCAATTTTAAACCTCTTCTTAAAACGCACCTCCTTTCTTTGGCCTTTAACACCGCTTAGGTTGTTGATTTGTGTGCACAGAAATTTGTATCTATTGTGTTCTATGTTTAGTATCCTGTCTTTTATTAGGTCTAGTTCAGTGTACAGCACTTTGGTAACCTTTGCGTTTATTTAAATTGTGCTTAATAAATAAAGTGGATTGGATTGTATTGGAAATTGGATCTATGTATTTTTGAAGATTGTACATTCCGATCCTCCCCTTCCCTCCCTCATCATATCGAATGCTTTGAGTGCAACTCGAGCCGAGTTCCGCAATATCAAGACCACCACCATCCAGAAAGATATGTGCATCTAAGACATCAACTGTGTTTAAAAGCGCAGTTCCGCTGAAGCACTTCTGACCTTCTCCGTCAGTTCTCCTCCCTCAGCTTCCTCCTCGCTTACTGGCTCCTCCTCCCGGCCCCCTCGCTCGCAGTGCATGTATAGGGAGCTAGATTGATGTGTCTGAGAGCCAGTGTTGTTTCCAGAGATACCCACCGTAAAGACAGTGTACACACACACACACACACACACACACACGCCATCTCACAAGTGGCCATCAGGGAGCCGTTTGCGTGCAACAAGGTTGAACTGCCCTGGACGTGGTCACGGAGGAGCTGCCATTTTATTACCAGGGCTAAAAAGATTTCCTGTTTTCTTCCTCCTCCCCCTCCTCATCCTCCACTCCAGGGTGACAGAAACACTGAACTGAGACCTCCGGCTCCTGCGGTCGTCTGATTGATCCGCGGGACTTTTTTTTTTTGTTGTTGCAATATTCCCCCCTCGAGAGGCCGGGGGAGAAGTGGGTTTATTTAAATTCCCATGAATATTTTAATGGAAATGTATGGGTGTCTCTTTGATTCACTGGGACGACACGCGGCGATGATTGTGAAGAGGCAAATAGGCTTTCAAAGAGTGACACTCGGTAAACGCTGCTCGGCCGACGGCCTGTCAGAAAGATACTTATCTTATACACAAATACACCAGAACCAATGAACTCCAATGGCATGTTGACGTTTAAACGGTGGGGGGGGAGAAAAAAAATGATGTGTTTGGTCATTCATTGGCGAACGGGGCTGCCTGCGTGCGCGCAACGCATGTGTGTTTGTGCGTGCGCGTGCCTGCCAGTGTCATTTCACTGTAAAATGGTTTAGAAGTGAAACTGTCAGCTCGCATCAAGCAAGATACGCGGCGGCTTTTGAATCTGGAAGAGATACGCGTGAGGCTTTTTTGTCGGCCGGGATGCGTGCGCTGTGTACTGTAATGGCGGCGGCCTCACTCACGCACCCTTTTTTTGTGCACTCGCGCACGCACTCACGCACACAGGCCTGCAAACACCAGCCTGGTGTCAAGACGTACGAGCAGACGCAATCACATAGATATTCCCCCCGCATCTGCAGCTCTCGTCACGCCTCCCTGACTTTCTCTCATTGTCTGAATCCGAATGAAAAGACACTCCAAGACGCACACACACACACGCACGCACGCACGCACGCACGCACACACACACACACACACACACTACAGAAGCACAAATTACGCCGCCCACACAAACACGTTCTTCTTTAGGTTGCAGGACAATTTGTTCAGCGTCTGTGAAATTAGACACGGGTTTACAATGTCGCCTTTTCAATTCTGATCACTGTCATACACACCTGCTACAAGTGTGTCTGCGTGTGCGCACGCACTCCGCCTCCTCTGTTGTTTAACTTTAATAAAACTCTGGATCCCTCCTCCTCCTCCTCCTGCTCCCCCTCCTCTTCTTCCTTGTCCTCCTCCTTGTCTCCTTTCTCTGAGAGCAGTGGGCTTAAATGGCTTCACTTGTTGTTCCAAGGTTTCCCAAATGAGAAGTGTGAGTGTGTAAGTGCATCTTAATGTGTTGGGTTTTTAATTTCCTTTGGCCTGTAAATCATGGCAAGTGAATTTCTTTCCCCTCTTATCATATCGATCTTACTGTAGCATTAAACATTTCTGGTATATGCCTATATGCCTATATCTACATCTATGTATGTCTATATCTGTATTTATGTATATATTTGATTGCATGCAGCCTATTTTTTTTAATTAACTTTACATTATGGAACCAAATTATAAAGGGACCGAACGTCAATTTCCCTCTTCTGTAATCAGCGGTGATTATTTTCCCAACAACTGCCAACAGTTCCGTCCCTCCAATCAAGCAGCACAACTGCTGAGGTACTGGTGGCATGTTGTTAGGTTGTCATACAGAATGAAGTAGAACTGCAGCAAAGATCACAGGTGAATATGGAAATACAGGAGAGGAGCACCGATGTTTAAACCCTTGTGTTGCCTCTCCTGGACTCCGGCCTTCCTAGAGAGTCTGTGTGGCTTCCATACAGCTGCAATGTGAGCAGACGGACAAACTTTTGGCAACAACGGTCGGGCTCTGTTTTTCTAGGATTAGGAGGGACCTTTGAACCGCGGCGACGCCTCCTCCTCACCCTGCTGTGATGTCTTGCTGTCAGACTTCGCTGCTCACCGCTGGGCATCTTTCTTGTTTTTTTTTCAATTTTACCGACAGAGGTTACATCCGCCAAAGTTTGTGTGCATGGGAGAATATTACAAGAGTGCACCTCGAGCTTTTGTGCGTGTGTGTCCGTGTGTGTGTTTGTGTGTGGATAACAGAGGGAGGGAGTGAGAGAGAGAGAGAGAGAGAGAGGGAGAGGGAGAGAGGCCGGACTCCAGTAAAATCAAAGCTGCCAGCGTGCTTGCTCCCTGGATCCCCGACTGGAGAAAACTCAGTTTGTCTGCGAGCTAAAAGAGGCTGGTGAATTATTAAAGCTCGCCGGAGCTTCTCACATGGAGAACCAGCAGACCGCCGAGACAAAACTCACACACCGGCTCGCGCGCGCATGCACACACACACACAAACACACACATGCGCCATCCAGGCCCTTTGCGAAACCCGCGGGGCGCTCCACTCACGGCGGCTACACATGAGGAGTGTTGACTGCTCACGCTGAGCAAAGCCGGTGGATTTCAGCGTTTGCGGCTGCGTGCCGGGGCAGCCATCGGGCCCAATGTATTTCCACGACACTTACAGCTCGTCTCGCCAACCCAAAAATACTCCACAGCAGCCGGTGCGCTCACACTTCTATCCTTTTAAAACTTTATGTCTAATTGCCTTTTTTGTTTTTTTAGATAAACATTAAATGTTAAAAGAGATCTGAGTTATAACTGGGCTCTTAGAATAATTGGTCCAGTGATAAAAGAGCCTCTTCTTTCTCTATCAGTTTTACCTGAAGGGCCACGCAGTAGTGGCATTTTAATTCTGTCATTACGCGCAACACAGTGCCGATAATAAAAATAAGGACTGGGTTTGCAGTTTGTGAATTGCATAACGACTTCACATTCTCAAGCGGCCAAATGGCTCGCTGTGCCCCCCTGTTATTTGCAAAGCGTGAATTAAAGAACTAATCAATCAATCACCGAGTCGGCCGAGACGACTCGGCGCTAAACGCAAAGGCCCGTACGAAGTCCCTCCCCTCTCGGAGTTTGTCATCTGTAACGTTTTGACACGTTGTGAGTCATTCCTCTCCGCGGTTCTGGCTCAGTGTATCGAGAAAAGGTCTCTGAAAACAACTCTGCCTTGACTGCCGAAGTAAATTTTTTTTCCCCCATAGTGAGAAAAACAAACAAAAAAAGTATCTGTGCTGAGTTGATATTTTTGTCTCGGGTCGGAGACCCTGCCTCAGTTGTTTACTCTCGGCCTCAGAGGCTCGGCCAGGCATGTTTTGTTGCTGTGAATCAAAGATCTCCTCAAATAAAATTGGCCCTTCCTATAGAGAATCCTACGCAAACAAATCAGCGGGTAATACGGTTGCCGCAACGCAGTGTTTTTCTTTTCTTTTTACCCCCTGTGAGTGAAGGCGACCTGAGGGAGATTAAAGAGGGTTTTGACGGCGCCCAGCGACTTAATTACGCCGCTGAAATGGAGCTCGCTGTGTTTTCTCCTAAGCGGGGACTCATTTACGACAGCGGCCAGATGAGCCGATGTGACGATTTTTCTGTGACGTCCGCTCACAAATGTGCTCTATTCAAACACCTTCTTTCTGTCTTTCTATCGGTGTTTGTGGCGCAGCGTTGCAGCCCTGACCAAGACAATAACTTGAGACAATAACGGTTTCTGCGTGCATAAAGAAGATCAAGCGCAGATCCAGTTCCATGAAGGGGGCCAGCGTGGCAGCGCTACAAACCTGCAATCCATTGTTTGGCCATCGGGGAACGCCACAAAATGGTTACAAAACGACTAAGAATGACTTGCTGTCAATATGGAGAGGTGCACTAAATGCAAACCTCTACAAGCGGGTTCTTACTTTGATAGAACAAAATATCACAATATAGGTTCTAATTTTTTGATTTTGAGTCATTTTGTGTCAAAGTTGTCACACCGTTGAGTGCGTGGCTACAGTTTTGTAGTCAGCAGTAGTACTCGCAAACCAATGATGGCTCCGCCCACCTTGACACAGTCAGTGGCTGGGGGCATTTGGTGTGACATAACCAGAGCATCAGGTGGACGGATATGGACTGATTAAAAATAAAACTCCGGTTGCTGTTTCACTGACATCAGTGCTCTGAAATTGCTTCCTGCAATTCTGTGTCAGATTCAGCGATTTAAAAAAAAAAAATTGAGATCTCCATTCATTCATTCACAAGTCGCGTGTGCACTGCACCTAACCTACTCGTAAGTCCCCTCCCCACCTGTCCACCCCAGCGGACACTGGTATTGACCCGTAGCTGCGACTGTGGCATCAATTGTGTGTATTAGTGAGTCTCATCAGTGGGAGTCTCAGCAAGTTAATCACCTAAATGTTTGCCAAATTACCTCTAAAATACCCCCCCCCCCCCAAGGCACTCATTGTATTGATGAATCCCACCAATCTGCTGCTACCAGGAAGCAAAACGTGGACAATTACACCCCTAAAAACACAAACTGGCCGAGGTCTAGTTGGGAAGGTCTCTCTTTCTCTCTCTCTCGCTCTCTCTCACTCTCTTTCTCTCTCTCTCTCTCTCACTCTCTCTCTCTCTCTCTCTCTCTCTCTTTCTCTCTCCAGTCGAGGGAGGATGCTGATAATGTATTCTTGCCTGCCAGTGGCGGCGACTCGCAGCTTTATCTGGCTGTGCGTGTGGCAGCCTCCATCGAGTGGCGCCGGCGCCGCTAGTCAAGCTGGCATTCATTATCAAGCAGGTAATAACACAGAGCACAGGCTCTAACTCAACCGCCAGTGGACTCATTAATATAAACAGGACCTTAAACCCAAACTCAATTTACTTGAAAGCTTCTTCAGAGACAGGGAAAATGCATGAGCATTTGTGCGTGTGTGTGTGTTTATATATGTGTGTGCTTGTGTGTGTGTGTGTGTGTGTGTGTTTCTGGGACCGGTATTAATCATTCTTCTCCCACAGCCCAACACACCAACACAAAACAGTTCTGCGTGTGTGTTTGTGTGTGTGTGTGCGTGCGTGCATGTGCATTACAAAGCTCCAATTAGATAGCTGATCATCGGTGTATATTTAAGTAGTCACTCATCTTCTCTCCCTCACCCTCCGTCCCTCCCTCCCTGCACCTCACCCCCCACCCCCACAACCCACACTGATACCGTCGCCACTTAATGAGTCCAATTAGCACATGCAAATATTTACTTCTGGCGAGCGTCTGTGATTTATCACACTGTTCACTCTTTAAAACAAACAGTCTGAGTCACATTTGTGTGAGTACGCACGCGTGTGTGTGCGCGTGCGTCTCTCTGCGTGTGTTTGTTTGTGAGCGTGCATGTGTGTTTAGGGTGGGGCCGGGCGGTCTCCCTCCCTCTCCTTTACTCGAAGAGGCACACCAGCTCATTAGCGCCTCCTGTAGAGCCACATCATCAGCAATGCAGAGAGACGAATCAAAAGGAGGAGAGGGAACACGGCTTCACTACTCGGTGCTGCACTGGCTGGTGTGCACACTGCGCACGCTGAGTGCGCACGCTCTCTCTCTCTCTCTCTCTCTCTCTCACACACACACACACACACACACGCACACAGTGCGCCTGCATGTACCAGCCATTGATTTAGGATGGTGACTGTAATGGGTAGCACTCCACCACCATCAGATTAATGGCAGCCCGACGTCACAGCAGGCACTGGGAGCTGGAGGAGTGGGAGGCAATGGGGAGAGGGAGGGGGATTAGGGGTGGGAGGGGGGGTCGCGATTGCACTGAGGGGAAACTGGGTTTGTTGCTGCATGGTGCATAAATGTGCTGCACGTAGCGTTTTATAAATATCAATATATCATCGGCAAGCGCGTTATGATGCCTGGGTGAAATGGATGGCTGCTATTGTAAACGCTGTTTTTTTTTTCCCAAACACACCTCCAGACTTTCTTTCAGATCTGTCCCTAATTCCCAGACGCCTCCTTGGGTGTTTTTGAAGTGGTGTCACTTTTCCCCAAAAAGGTAAAGATTAAATAGATTAAAAAATAGATGAAAGATTAATCTATTTTAGATAGGTAGCGATAGATGGAAAAACAACTTGTCTTTCTCGCTTACAGTTTTTCATTGTGATTGCAGCTTTTTTGAAAACATTTCCGGTGATAATTTGGTTATTTCTGCTTTGCAACACAAAGTTTGTCCCCCGAAAGATTCCATATTCTACAAAACTTGCTTTACCAGTGTTTCCTAATAATATGTATTACATATGCTGTTAGCAAAAACCCTTTATTCAAGCTAGTGCTAAAACGCTATAGCTGCATTTTATAACATAAAATCCAGATACCTCACCAATACACCTCCAGGATTAGTAGCCACGACCACAGCCAGGTGTTGGTTTGGCACCGCACAGTCTCATTGTCACCTAGTTGTCATCCCCCAAAACATGAAGAATGTCCAAGAGTGTCAAGTTTAGCAGGAAGCTAAAACAGTATTTTTTGCTGCAGGCTGTAAACATTTTTCTGGAGATGAATTGTTTTTTTTTTTTCAGGTGCATTTCAGTAAGGAAGTAGTTTGATTTAACGTGACTTAAGGAAACGTAAACATTTTCAGAAGGGAAATCATCATGGAAGAACAACAGAACAGTTTTCCTCTGAGTCCCAGGACCTCCCTGATGCCTCAGGGGCATCAACATGTCAGAGTTTGTTGGTGGCAGAATCAAAACCTGGTGTGTTCAAGAGTGAGCACCAATTACCCTTTATGATTATCTTTGACCTGTGGGCGGCTGAGACACAGGGGCGAATTGGATTCTCATGTCCTGCTATAAATGCGAGTGTCCCGTCCTCCCGTGTGTGTGTGTGTGTGTGTGAGAGTGTGTTTGCACACGTGCGCTCTAATCTAAGAGTGCGAGCCTGCTCATCATCTATGTTTTATTCATCTGAGAATCAGCCGCTAATGGAAAAAGGAGGCGCACACGAGGTCTCGTGCGACTTTTGATTAGCCGTGTAGATGGCTGCCCGGAAAGCTGCCTGCGGATGATTGGAGGGCAGCGAGGAAAAAAAAATGGGTGGGAAAAAACTGGAGGAGTCGTCGGAATCTAATTTATTCCGACATGGGAAAGTTCTTGAAATTGTGCGTTTTAATGCAGGCGCAGCTGTAATTGTGAGCGGAGTCTGTTTCCAAGGCTGGGAAAATCGCCCCCTTCAGGTGGCGGTTAGACTCTGCAGCCACGTCCGACGTGGCTTTTACCGCCTCGTTTTCTCTTAAATTTGTCGTGCTAATGGAGAAACTCTCCGACTATAATGACGAATAAAGTATATTTACTTTTTTCAATGGAGCCTTTGGGATGCCTTGTTAAAGAAACATAACCAGGTATTCTTACCGTCATAAAATGGCCAGTGCTTTTATGGCTCCTCTTTCTCCTTAAGGGTCGCAGTTTATCTCTGGGATCACAACAGCGCTCGCTCGCTCGCTTGCAAGTGCAACCACTCAGAAGTTGAATTTGCATAATTGCGTTTATCTGCTTGACAGAACTCTTTTTTTTAGAAAAAAGGAAAAAAGAAAAGTGCTCCATCCAGGAAGCCGTCCGGCCTGACGTGACTTTTATTTTTCCCGTAAGTCTCTTCGCCAAATTTGCTGCTGCTTGTTGTTTGTATCCATGGCTATTTTATCCCTTAAAGTGACTCTGCGTGAGCCTCCGTCAGCTGACGCAACCAAGCAAGCAACCGCCGACCTGCGGGGATTTGACTTTTTCATCTCTGAATGCCTTGGCAGAAACTCAAAGCTGAGGGAGACTTTTGTCTTCTCAGTTATTACTCTGCTGGCGCACCTTTTCCCATCGGTCCCTCTCACCTTACCTCCCTCACACGCACCCACCCACTCACCCACACACACACACAAACACACACACACACACACACCGGATCCACTTCTCCGTCGCTCAGCAACAATCTGTAATTAATGAGCTTTTACAGTTCGATCAGATCTGCCTCAGAATTGAACACATCTGATAAGCTGAATGGAGTGTACACACAGTGCTGCCCCTCTCTTCTCTGCTCAGCACCGACTGGAAATATAATTACTTCAGAATGAACACACACACACACTGAAACAGAGTGGAAGGCCAGGTTAATACCAATCTCTTTCCTCTCCTCTGCACTAATTAGAAGCGTTCTGATGGGCCTTGTTTCCATTTTCATTTTTTTCCCTCTGGATGCTTAATGCACTTGTTGCCGTCACGCAGAGACTTCGGGATTCCAGATAATTCAAATGTATTTAACAACGCACCTTAGTAAACCGACGTGTGCACGTCCGCGACGCGCCCCGACGCTCCCCGACGCTCCCGACCCGACAACAGGAAGAACAAACGGTGCCGTTCTGCCTCGTCATTACTCCAAGGCGCTCCGTCTCCGGGCCCGGATGACGGTTAACGCGCTTGTTCATCACTCCGGCCCCCGTGGCAACACTCGTGACAAGTGTCAATAGTCTGCAGCTGCAGCACACTGCATGACGACTCATTTCCCCCTCAGACTGTGACGGTGTTCAGCTCTTCCCCGCACTGACGTCCAGGCAGGGATGTGTGGGAAGCCCCCGATGATGGTGATGATGTTGATGATGATGATGATGATGATGATGATGATGATGATGATGATGATGGTGATGGCAGTGAGCAGGACGTAGTGGGCACAAGCTCAGTCTATGAAGGGGGACCTCCTTTCAGAGAGCAGCAGCAGCAGCAGCAGCAGCAGCACAGTCAGGTTTATCACTGTGGTCATAGCAACAGCCACGAGTTGAGATGGAGATGACTTTCTTTTTTTTTACCCTTTCTTTTTTTTTTGCGGTGATGCACTGAATGCCCTTGTTCTGGTGACAGCGAGCGAAGGCTGAAAATACAGTCAGGGTGGGAGGTGGAGGAGCGGAGGAGAGGTGGTGGGTGGGTGTGGGGGGTGGGGGGGGAGAGGCAGAGAGCCCCCTGTGAGAAATCTCATCCGAGAATAATGGTGGCAGGATTTCTCTCGTTTCCCTCTTAGCTATTTTGTTGGCGGACGCCAGCCGAGTTTTGTGACAGGCTCCATTATCTGTGGCTGGTGTTACACGTGAAGCCCGTGCTGGGTCAATGCAGCAGCAGCAGCAGCAGCAGCAGCAGCAGCAGCGATGTCTCAGCGCGCCCAGTTTAATATTGTAAATAACCAGAGCAGCTCGGCGTTAATGGTTCTCCCGGCGCTCTCGTCCTCTCCTCCCTCTCCCGCCGGCTGATGCACCCCTTGACTTTCACCCTCCCGCTGTTTATGCCTCTCCCTCCCCCCTCCTTGCCTTGTGCATGCCGGTGTTCTGCATGTGGAGTCTGTCTGGGGCTAATCTGTGTGTAAAGGAGGGCTGAATAAGCCCATCTCTGCCAGGGCATTAGGTGTGAAGAGGATGAATACATTAAACGATAAATGGTTGGCGGCGAAGGTGGATTTTTTTTTTGGTGCAGATTCATCCCATCGCCTCGGTCCCTCTCGGGTTCCTACTCCCCTGCTATCCCCTCCCCCCCCGCGCTGTTAGAAGTGTGCATTTACGTGGTCTGAGCACCACTTGGCAGGCTGAAGGGTCAGTTCACCCACACTGACAACATAGCGTTTGACATTTCCTGCCCCTGGATCCAGTCCTGCGGATTCTTTTTGCTTCACGGTATGATTGGTTTAAAAGAATTGCTCCAATTTCATCGTTTTAAGGCAAGGTGTGTTATCAATCGTGTTTGATGGTTACTAATTAGGAGTGAAGATATTACGACTTGCACGACGATATTACGATGAAAAAACGATTAGTTGAACTGTGGTCTAATCTAAAAAAAAAAAACCTTCGCAGAAAGGCTCAAATCAGGCCACACCCCTCTGATTTTTGGGGGTGGAGCTATGATGGTGCTCTGATCCATGACCCTCTGATTGAAGATAATGTATTAAAGTCGTCTATATAGTATATAGTAGATGACATTGCGTTTTCAGCTTAGAGATGCCTCCCAGTCTTCTGCCTCAACTTCCTCTAAAACTCCAAATGTCTCATAAAACTTTTAATGTTGTCCAGACTGACTTCAGTTCTGCACAGGAACTTTGCACTGTCAGCGACTGTCGTGTGAATATAGCCACAAAAGCCCAAATGCCCGAACAAGTGATGCACAGTTGTCTCGCTTCCCCCCCCCCCCCCCCCCCCCCCCCAAAATTGTGAACAACAGCAGTGTAGGCGCATAATCTATTACTAAATAATCCTCTACTGTAATTAAACTACTTTTTTAGTAAGAGAGTAATGTAACCGGATTACTCTGGCAAAAATGGCCATTATATCATAGTTACTTTATCAAGTAACGATTCCATTACTTTTCTGAAATATTTTGCTTATTATCCACAAAATGTCTGAAATTTAGAAAAACAACCGAAAACAACGATGTCGCAGATTGATGATGCAGCCAAGAATGCAACGTCATTGATATGCGACGACGCACCAAAACTAGCATGGCGGCAGCAAAAGAATAAACGGCGATTGCGTTTGATAGCTGGAAATACAAACATTATATCGAGTTCATCTCGTCTAAATGAAAGAATATTGTGGTTTGTTGTACGTTATGTGCAGGAAACAAGACGTTCTCAACTGTTACTTTATCATTTTTAAACTAAAGTAATTAGTAATTGATTACTTCTGCCTACAAAGTACTTAAAGAAGTAACTAGAATAGCTTTTTAATGAGTAACCAGTAATCAGTAGTTTGATTACTTTTATGGAGTCATCCCAACAACACTGAACAACAGTCTGTGTATGTGGTTAAAACCTGTTGTTGTTTTCTTGAATGGAACCGTAAGCAACACAAATAACCTGCCGCTTACTGCATGTCACTCCGTAGAATTGCATTGCGCAAACAAACCTCACAACTAATTTTTTCCTTTTCATACCTACCCACCTTTCACACACGTCAGAGTAGTTTCAGCTAAATCCCTGAAACCAGCATGTGGACTGATGTGTGTGGGGGTTTTTCCCAGCAGAGAGAAGCAGGAAACAGGATTCAGCTATTAGGTAGAATGCGGTAACAGCGAGAGGCGAGTGGAGGGGGGAGGAGGGAGGGGCGGAGAGATGCAGGCGGGGTGGAGGGTGAGGTGGCGGCGGCGGCGGCAGCGGTGCTCGGGTGCTGACTCGGAGCTTTGCCGCGGTGAGCTGGTGACTCTCTGAGCTCTCCAGCTGTGTGTGTGTGTGTGTGTGTGTGTGTGTGCGTGCGTGCCTGTTTCTCAGACAGCACGTGTGTGCGTGTGCGTTCTGTGACTCGGAAGGCTGCATCAGCCTCCGTCCACCACTTGCACACAGCACTCAGCCAGTCAGTCAGTCAGTCAGTCTGACCGGGAGCTCCGCTCTGCTGCACAGTCTGCGAGAGTCTCTCCGCCTTGCAGCCCAGGATTTCCTGCCGCCCTGCGAGGATTCTCTGCCTTTTTGTTCCCGGCCGCGGCAGAGAGAGAGAAAGAAGGAGGACGACGTCAGGAGGAGGAGAAGGAGCAGCAGAAAGAGGAGGAGGAGGAGGAGGAAGAGGAGGGAGAGAAACAGTGGGCCGGCAGTGACCTTCGTGCTGTGGTGACATCAGGAAGGAAGAGGGACGGGGGCGCTGGATCCATCAGGTGTGTGTCAGCACTTAAAGGGATGAGAAAGTGTGTGTGTGTGTGTGTGTGTGTGTGTGTGCGAGTCCGCCTCGGGTTTTAATTAGTATTCTGAGTGCGTCCACAGAGCTGGAGGAGGAAATGTGCTTCATACATTTACAGTACGCAGAGACAGAGACAGGGACGTGTGACAGGGAAAGATTTCTTTTTTTTATTCGCTCAAGTTGAGCAGCAGAGAGAGGGGTGGGGGGTAGAGGTGGGGGGGGGGGGGGGTGAGGAGTGGTGGTGGTGGATGGCATTGAGAGGGGGAGACGTTCCTGCGTGACGGCTTGGAGATGGATAGTCCCCTTCGACACCCGATAAAGACGCTGATATCCAGGAAGAGGAAGAATAAGAAGGAGGAGACGGAGGAGGAAGAGGAGGAGATGGATAGAGCCGCGCAGAGGTGCGGCCGCATTTGTGTTTCCTCGCACTCGGCCGGCCAGAGTCGAGGTCTGCACGGGAGCATCAATCACTCCACCCCTCCATCCAGGCTTAAGCCTCCTCCTCCTCCTCCTCCTCCTCCCCTGTTGTCTTTTTAATCTGTCCTTCTGGATCAGTGACATCGCAGCGCCCGGTCCGATCCTTTGCTTTTTTCCATTTCGACCGAGGTCCTCTGACGAGCGTCTTACCGTAGAAGGCAGTTGCACCTGGAGGCGTCGACGGGGGGCCGACAAATCAGGACGATTTCTGCAGAAACTTTTGTGCCGGCTGCATCGATCCGCTGATCCGATGCGGCCGAATCAGCTTTCGGCATAACCTTGACCTGATGCAGCCACCTATCAGGGCATGTCCTCATCCACAGCTTGGCGCAACCAGCTTGAAACTGGCACACACACACACACACACACACACACACACAGACACACACACACACACTGATCAAGCATTATGCTTCTCAGTGGATGGACAACGTCCAGCCTCCTTCCCTGCTGTTGGGAAATCTCATCTCATCTCATCTCAGGGCCACTTTTGGTTCTTGCTTTGGCTGCCAGGTGACGAGTGAGCGATGCTGAAACTCACCCGAGTCGGTGGGGCTGCAGAGGGAGGCGGGGACGTGGGCGGATCCACCGACAGGAAGCAGGAAAAGCAATTAAATAGTCCAGGGGACGTGCAAATGGTGGCAGCGGTGAGCAGGCCATGTGTGTGTGTGTGTGTGTGTGTGTGTGTGTGTGTGTGTGTGTGTGTGTGTGTTGGATGAAGGGACAGAGGAAGTGTGCCGTGACTTGTGTTTGATCTGTGTGCCTCCAGCAGCGTCTGTCGGTCTTCCTGCGTGCGGCCGTCTCAGCCTCTTGATTGGCTCTCCTGCCCCCCCCCCCCGCCATCACTGCACAAGACGTCTTTCTGAGGCAACAAGGAGACACCGAGTCACCGACATCTGAGGCGGAATCACACTAATCCATCCTAGACCCTTCATGACTCAGCAGCAGGCACGCACACCCACACCCACACCCACACACACGCTAGCAGGCTATTAGAGCTGGTTAAAATTCCAGCCCTGCCTCGCCCCACTGTCGAGTATCGACTGTGACTATCGGCGGCGTAATAGACTGGATATGAGCTGTAATATTACTCGTGTCTGAAAGCGACGGCGGCGCCCCCTATCACCGCCGCCGGGTTGTAATATCGCCGCTGTTTGCTGCGCTGCGCCGCGCCGCTCGCCTCCCGCCTTTTACACGCGTCGGCCTGCGCACGTGCGCACAGGTGGCGAGGACGGAGCTCATAACTCCGCCTGCAAAAAAACCAAGAGGGAGGAAAATCCAATTACAGTCGCCTTCACTCCGCCTGCCGAGGCCCAGGCCAACCTTTTTATATCTTGCTTTTTACAAATCTAGTCCAATAATCAAATGGGCCCAATGTGCCTCAGTGCAGTTGTGAGAAAGTTATGCTGCAAAGTGTGTGTGTGTGTGTGTGTGTGTGTGTGTGTGTGTGTGTTCCGAGGGTTAGGTGAGTTATCCACAGCTGAGGTTGACGCCCTCCCTTGATATATCCTTACAAAGAATTCAATTAACTGTGTAGGTGTTCGCCTATATGGCCGGGTGGTGGATGGAGATTGGTTTGAAGTCCCTTTATCTTTGTGTGTGTGTGTGTGTGTGTGCGTGTGTATGTGTTGCGTGCGCGTGAGAATGAGCAATATAAATGCACGTTTATCCCTCGTCCACAGTGCAAATGTTTATGCAGGCACCTGCGCTCTATAAATGCACATATTTATGGTGTGGCCGCCGCGGCGCCTCCCTCGTCCTTTAGTGTCCTTTGTGCGTTAAGAACCCTCAGACATGGTAAATGACGGACGGAGGGGGGAGAGAATAAAAGGGGGGGAGAGCATCTCCTCCCCTCATCCCTCTATCTGCTGCTGCTGCTGCTGCTATCATGGTCGTAATGAAGGCTCATTTATCTCCATCTCAGCCCAATCTCATCATTCTTCGCGAGATTGGGCTCTGGAACGTGTGTGCACGTGTGTGTGTGTGTGTGTGTGTGTGTGATTTTGTTTTAGATGGGCCTGATGCATCTGCACGTGTGTGTGTATGTGGTGTGTGTGTGCGTGAGATCAGACGCCTCCTGAGCGTGGCTGCACTGACCCATCCACGCACCTGTTGAGTGCGACGGGTTAAAAACGAGGCGTCGTAAAGGTCGGTGTGGCGCCGCGCTCGGTCAACACCGCGTGCGCTAGCCAAGCCGAGCCGCGCGACGGGGATCAATGTACAAAGATTACAGCAAGGGGTCGGGTTAAGTAAGCGTCCTCGGCCCCCGGAAGCTGATTTGGAGGAAACGGAGGGACGTGTGCAGAGATAAGAGGTTGACTAATGTGGTGGCAGAGGTCTGATGAAGAACCGCCCACTCCCGAGACGCTGTGCCGCGATAGGCCAAGGTCACGGAGCACCGACGCCACTTGAGTCCATCAGCAGGGAAGTGAGGAATCCAATTTTGCCGACGGGCTTCTTTACTCCAAGTAGAGATGGAGTCCCAGTGTCCTGTTGGGACCCACTCTTGGTTTGGGTCTTAAGCTCAGCATTCATTCATTCATTCATTAATCCATTCATTCATTTATTTATCCATCCATCCATTCTTTTGCTATACCTCCTGCTCCTGCTGGAGCCAATCCCAGTTGTGTTCGGACAAAGGTGGGGTCTCACTCTGGACAAGTTGCCAGTTTATCGCAGGGTCACGTAGAAAGACTAACAACCAATCGCACTCGCACCTACGGCCAATTTAGAGTTCCAGAGGAGCGGGAGAGGCCCCAAGCCTGGAAGTTCCACAATTCGACGTAGTGCACGTAACACTGAACGTCATCTTGTCCGGCAACAGATGTGATGTCGACGCGGGTCTCCTTTTCCCACTGCAAGGTGATCTGAGTCGATTTCAACCTGGGTCGTTTGCAGGGTTGTTTGACTCTGACGCGGGTTGTTGAGCCTTGGCCACTGCCACCAAATGCCAATTCTTAGCGGGTTCAAATAGCGCCACCTCTTTGACACTGATGCACTTTCACATTGCCTGACAGCCTGCATATGTGGCTGCGCGAAGATTTTGATAACTAAAAACAAAACAAAAATGAAAACAAACCCATGTACATGTAAACAAAAGCCTGGATATGTTTTTCAATCTGCGCGAGAGACTCGGCCAGCGTGTGCGCGGCCTCACCCCACTTGTCAGCGTGCGGTTAAAGACGTTGCTTTAAGTGACTGGCAGCCTGTAATATTAGTTTGGGAGTAATAAGAGTGTAATAACTTGGTGGCGTTTGCCTCTGGAGAATGACTCCCAGGTAATCACATTGACTCAACACAATCACACTGTCTGGCGTGCCAGAACCGGGGACGGGGCCGCGCGCCTTTTCATTTCCTCTTATGAATGTCAAGAGCTGAGGTGTATGGGTGTGTGTATGGAAGTGCTCGTACGGGTCTGTTGTGATGTCTTTCCACTTGTTTATGAGTGCAAATTGCTTTGGGTTTATGTTGCCATCGGGTCTCGGCTGGTTGTCGGAGTCTCCAACAACTGTGAGATGTGTTGGGAGTGAAAAACCGAGCCCTCGTTTTAGCACTTCAGCCATTCTTCATTTGAAAAGGCTGTGGAAAATTCCACAGATATGAACGAGCCGGAACCCAAACCTCTTTAGTCAAATGTTGTTTCAGTTGTCTAAAACGTGGAATTGCACATTGCTGAAGCCATTTCAGCAAGAGTATTTTAAATGTTTTGGCTCTGAGCTGCTGTTGCTGCTGCAGACATACATGTGAGATGAAAACTCTCCAGAGTCGAGGGAGACCGTGGCCAACGTGTATGAAGTCACCAGAACACAGGAGCTAATGCACCACATCGGCCGCCGTGAATGATGCACAGTTATCACGCCGCCGCACGCAGCGGAAGCGCCGCCGTGCCAACAGTCGACCGTTGAGCTTCCGACAGCGTGACACATAAAATGCAATTAAAACAAATACAAAAAAATAAAAATACAAAAAACCCACAGACGCACAACCCAGTTGGCACTTGGCGTCAACGACACACCGGCTCATGGCCGTTTTGTCCGATGACAATTCCTAATACAAATTTAGAGCGCACACAACAGCAGGGCGCCGCGGCCAATTAAACAGCGCAGCATCTGTCGACCCACATCTGGCTGCCGACTCACCACCAACCCTGGACGTTCAAAGCAGCTTCGCCTCCAAGGATGTTCAGCAGTGGGCCGCCCTCCAAATGGGTTTCCAGTCCTTTCCTCCCTTCACGGTTTTACTGGATACAGGTGGAGCGTCGAGCAGCTACCTGGTTCAGGAGCAACTGCTGCTCCTCACTGGGTTCAGTTTGTCTTCTAATGTGAAACAATTCCCAGACGGATCATTATTTTTGAGCACTAAAACAAAAGTTGGTCCAGTTTTAGTGCAGCTGCAAAGTGCAGCGTCACTGTGAATTTTCTACGCTCCTTAAAATAGTGCAGTCGTTAGCAAAAACGCAATGCAGCACGTTGAGTCATCTGCGGTGACGAAGCGTCGCTCATGTAAACTTGTAAAATTTCTGTTCTGTCCAGCATATTTTGTCTCTGTTTTCTCGTTAATCTGGATTTTAAATAAAATGAAATTGCACCCTGATGTTGAGGTCTTGTCCTACCCTCGCCGCCCAGTAGGGGCAGAGCATGCAGAGAGATTGAGGTAACACGGGCACTGTTGTCGCCTCATCAAAGGTCACCTGGCAACTGGAGGCGCCTATAAGCCTTCAAAGATACTTTGACGAACAGTTTTAACAATGAACAAGTTCTCATAACATCCATCCTATTTTTTTTTTTACAGCTTATTGTCCACCGTCAAACAGAAGTAAAAACCAGCAAACAGAATTTAAAAACCCAGAAGAATTTAATTGATTTGATTAGCACTAATGAATCCCATCTGTTCCATCCACTAATCTTCATTACTGCATCTATTCCAATGAAAAACAATTCAAAGATATTTGTTGTTTTCGCTTCGTGACTGACTTTTGTGCATCACATGTTGCATATAAACTGGTAACACAAGCCTCACAAACTGGCCAAAACCCTTCAGATGGCTTCCAGCAATGCAGGCAGGAAATAAGGAGAGATCAGAATGAAAGAGCGAGAGGGAGGCCGAGGGAGGGAGGAGGAAGAGAGAGAGAAAAAAAAGCAAAGGGAGGCTGTGAGGTGGATAACGTTCAATCTGAGGATGAGAAACGGAGGGGGAAATCCTCGGTGGGGCCGCAGCAGCAGAAGCAGCAGTGCTGGAAAATGAGCCAGAGCAGCAGGTGAAGGCAGGAAGGAAGGAAGGAAGGAAGGAGGGAAGGAATGAAGGAGGGAGGCACCAGTGGCCGAGCTGTGGATCGATAATAGCACATAACTCTGATCCATAACTTATTAATAGAAGAGAATACATTATTACTGTTAAGAGGTGTCAGCGCGTGCTGACACACACACACACACACACACACACACTCTCTCTCTCTCTCTCTCTCTCTCTCTCTCTCACACACACACACACCTGTGAGTCCTGGGGAGATTTCAGCTGAGCCAAGAGTGCGAAACACAATCTTGGCACATTTCCCAAGACCCTCCTCTTCTCCTCCTCCTCCTTTTTTCTTCCCTCTCCTCCGTCCACCTCCTCTCCTCTCACCCATCCCATTTCCTGTCCCAGTGTGCTGATTGGAAGTGACCACCTTCCTTCTTTAGGTGGTTAATGAGCAGCAGGTGTCTCACCCCACCGTGTCTGGGACTTTGACTCACGGCAGAACAGCCAGCTTTTCTTTTTTTTCTTCTTTTTCCTTTCTTTTTTGTATCAGGCCGCAATAAAAGGCAGAGTCTGCAGTCCACACTGCTGGAGCATTTTAATGATTTTCATTACCCCTGATAGACAAGAAATAAAAGGAGGGGAGACAAAAGGCCGTGTTGGAGCCAGTGAGCAGTGTTGTAATTATGTTTTCAAGACTTGAAGCCTGAATCTGTGTTTTCAGGAATGTGTGTGCCTGTGTGTGTGTGTGTGCCTGTGTGTGTGTGTGTGTGTGTGTGTGTGTGTGTGTGTGTGTGTGTGTGTTTTGGGAGCAGCTGGTATTTGCGCCGTCCATTGCACTGCTGCGACGCAGCACTGTGCGGTTCGTGTGAACGCGAGTGCACGATGAAGTGCGCGCTCCTTACTCTCTGGAGACGGAAGGCAGGGGGAAAAAAAAGCAAAGCGTGTGTGTATTGAGCATGACATAAATATAACGCCGCGTCTCCCCTCTACCCCCACCTCTCTCTCTCTAATCTTTACTTTCGCAGCTCTCGGCGATGAGAGTCAACGTGTGATACAGCAGTGATTTTTTTTTTCCTTAACCGAAAGGTCAAGTCGATTTTCTTTAATACGGCTCCAAATAACAAATCTCTGTGCCTGCGGGGGGAATTCGCCGTCTGTAAATGTTGCAGCAGCCTCGGCGAAGAGCGAGTTGAGGCTCCGCCCTGAAATGAAGCGTGTATGGCGGCCGTCAGGGATGGTTTGGCCCCGCATTCTGTCACCGTGAATTTGCACGAGGCCCCGATTCCTCCTGATTTTGGCGCGTTTGCAGCCACCATCCGTCTGTTTTTTCATCACCGCTTCTCCTGCACGCTGGTTGGTGCAGTCTGTGCATGTATGGGACTGGGGAGGTATGGACAGTCTCGTCTATTCCAGGGCTGTGTCTCAATTCAGGGTCGGCATCCTTCGAAGCCTGTATTTGAAGGCCAGTTACGTCACAAGACTGCACGAAGGCTTGTCCCAGTTCACTAAAATTCGAAGGATGCTCCAAATCCGCCCTTCAAATGCGGCCTACTTTTAGCTGATTCGGAGGTTGCATCGCTACTATCCTTTGCGGCCTCCCGTATCCCAGTATGTGTGCTGCTGCAAAGCATCCTGGGATCCTGGAAAGTCAGCTGAAATGGCAGCATCTACAGGCAAAGACACGACATATAAATTTAAGTGTTGAAATTTCACCTAAAATATTAAGTTTTTACCGTAGGGTTTTCAACTTTTTACCGTAGGGTTTTTAACTTATTTGAACATCCAATGCCATAATTTTTTTTGAACCAGAACCCCAAAATTCAGTTAAAATATGTGACTGTTAATGCTGAGTAATGGTTAGCCGATGCTAGAAAAACGTCACTTCCGGGGTTGACCAGCAAGTGGGAACGGCTTTGAAGCAACCAGGAAATACGCCGACCAACTGATCAGCTCAACGTGTTTCTTGTACCCCTCGATCGCCATCAGGCCACATTTCATTCCTGCTATTTAAACCAGCAGTTTCCTCTGGAGCTGCTACCTGGTAACCTTGTGGGAGAGTCGCTCTCGTTTCCGCCTTCAGTTATTTTGCTTGTATTGTAGTTACAGTGGGGGTATTTTTAAATTTTTATTTTTCGTTTTTTGGTGAGACTTGAAATTCTCGCCTCTGGCAACCCTCCAACTAAAGCGTCTCAGAGAATATTTCACCGCAACAGGACAAAATAATGCTAAACGAATGTGTAAATCTTGGGCTTGTACCTGCGGCTGAGGGCGCAGATCGCACCGCCGTCTTCCCTCTGGCTCTGCAGGAGCTTCTGCACACTGGAATTGATTTATTTATTTTCTTTTTTCTTGAAGGACATTTACGCAGAAGCATTCATGACATTCTTGCGTTTTTGTCGAGAGAAGTGGTGGGAAAAAAGAAGAAGAAATGCTTCATTCTTGGTTTCCACTTCAAAACCAGTGGACAGAACTTGCAGAGCTCACAGATGTTCAGTTTTTAATTGTCTGCGAATGTTAGTAAAAAACTCCAACACTAACCGATACACAAACGGTGTCTCCTGGACGGTCGCTCTCAAGTTAGGAAGCTTCTCCGCCCTCTCCGTCTTGTCTGTCCGCGGCTAAAAATAGCCTGCAGGTTTTTCTCCCCGCCGCGCCCCACCGTCCCTTTTGGTGTTTTGTTTGTAGTGGAGCGAACAAAGGTTAGAGAGAAATGGGCACCGGGCCGCTGTGTCCGGCTCCAACTTCCGTATTTATCTCCGAGCCGCAGCCGAGCTGAAACTGCGGCGCTGGAGGGGGGGTGGGGTGGAGGGGGAGGAAAAAAAGAAATGAAGTTGGACGGTGGTGGACAGAGGGATGGAGGAGAGGGGGAGCTCAGTGTGTGTATGTATGTGTGTGTGTTTCCACTTCGCTCTCTCCCTCCCTCGCTGATGTCACAACAGCAGATTGATGCAGTCTGCGTCCCTCCCCCTGGTCGCCCTCCTCCCCTCCCTCTCTCCCTCTCTTCTCTCTGGGAGGTGTGAGCGAGGCGGCGAGTCGCTCGGCCTCGCCGTGTCAGAGGAAAACACGATGGCGAGAGAAGTGCTGCTTTATTTCTCGCTGAAAGGTGTTTTTTTTCCCCCCTTTCCTCTCTCTCATCGACAGCCGCCGCGGCTGCATCAGCGTCTCCTTGGCTTCCACGCAATTTCAATCTTCCCCCCATTTCCTCCCCCCCTCCCCGTCCCCTATCTGGGGCTCTACAGAGGACAGATCGAGGATATTATTTCTCTCCAACTGAATTTTTGCTGCCACGCGGTGATACTGAAGGTCCCGTTCTGCCGCTGTGTCCAAGATGGATCGAAAACATTATTTTTTTCTTGCCCACACAGCTGCAATCAATGCTCAAGCCCCCCGACCGACGGCCCCGCTTTTTTTTTTTAACACGGGCAGACACACACACACACACACACACACACACACTGGCTACACACTCCTCCACAGTCTTGAACACACACCGACACACACAGACTTTGCGGATGTGTTCTCTGTGGCCACCTCCTCCCGAGGCGGTTGCTTCTCTCTTGAACGCTGACATCAGATAGCCTCCCTCCAGCAGTCCACTCCTCTGGGAGGGATTTGCATCTCATTTGCATCTCATTACCGATCTAACACAGCACACGGACCCCCTCTCCGTCCCCGGCCTCCGAGACGGCAAGACGGGGAGGAGGAAGAGGAAGAGGAAGAGGTGAAGATAGACGAGGGCAGCCGGCCCTCCGGCGACTGTCTGCCGCCTCCGAGCGACCGCCGCCGTGGTGTGTGTGTGTGTGTGTGTGTGCGTGTGCATGTGTGTGTCCTGTCTCGACATCCGGCTGAGGGGATCTCAAGCGTGCGGCGCAAATTAAAATGTCAAATCTCGTGAAGAAAAAAAGAAGCAGAAGTAAAAGTGGAAGGTAGTTCTGCATGAAGAATAACGTTGCAAATTGCCTCGTTTTGATGACTGCAGTGTTTCGCTTAACGGTTTGTCAGCTCCGCTTATTAAGTTTCCATTAAAAGTCCCACACTGGACCCGTTTTAAAGTATTTATTTATTTATTTATTTCATTTCAGGCTCTAGTGGAGCAGCTTCACATATAATATTATCCCTCCCAAAAAAAACCTTCCACAAAGAAATCCTTCATAATTAACAGTCTGTTTGCAGCCTGCCTCTAAAATGCTCAGTTTAGCTTGCTGCTAACATGGACGATTTTTGTGCCAAAGAAGCAAAACTGTGTCAGAGATCAAAAGCAACACCTGGCTGATGGCGTTGGAGAGGCATTAGAGTGGCATCGCTGTCCTGAAAAAAAAAAAGAAAAAAAGCTTCCTCTGCCACTCACCTCCGGCGTTCGACAAAGAGCAGCAACAGCGCATACGGCCGCCTTTGTCTCTGAAACAAGAGCTGCCATTAGATCGACTTGTTCCTGGTTCGCAATGTGGGTGGAGCCAAATGGCCGGCAGCAGATGAATGACTCCAGATGTCTAATCACGTGTGTGAGCCTGTTGCTTTTGTCAAAGAGCTAATTTGCAGTTGTGATGTTTCTGTGTTCACAAACACAACTAGTCCATCTTCGTAGCTCTGGTGTCCTCTTCTAGTCTGGTTTTATCAATTTACATTGTTTATATCTGTTATGTCCGGGTGCAGGCATAGAATGGACGACTCAATGGATCTTAACAATCAAGACAGTTTGCTGGCAGTGATAACAAGCTGGTTTCATCTTAGACGTCAGTGATGTCAAAGTGAAGAGGATAGTAATTTAGAGGCTAATAAAGTAGCATTTTGCCTTAGCTTAAGCTGCATGTGATTTGCAATAAAGTTGCTATTTTACCATTATTAAAGAGTTCAACTGATCTTGTTGGTGCTTTGCAGTTGTTCTATATTCAGTGGAGCAACTGCAGCCCACCAACTCTGTGGAGGAAAGAAAAGCAACAAGAAAGCGCTCCGGTTTTAATTTCCACCTGAAGTTTGCCACGGTGACGGCCGCCGACTCACGGCTGCACTTATCGTATCCCTTTGATTCTGGAGTGTGTGAAGCCCGTGGAACCGATTAAAGAGCCCTTTAGTCACAGCTCCCGCCCATTTACATGTAGCGCAGGACCGCGAGGGCGTGCGAGGGGCTCGAACAATTACACAGTTAATCTGTGGAGAATTTAAATTTGCCTCGGCAGGTAGAGACGTTCCCCTTTAATGTCAGCAGAGGCATTTCCAGGACGCCCGTCTCTCCCTGCTGGAAACGGTTCTCAGCGCTTCACCTTTCCCTTCTAACCCCAGCCCACCTTTCACCGCCGACACTCGCGCAAAGTCAACAGGGCAGAGAATATGATTTGTTTATGTAAATTCGTATCAGCCGGCGTGTGACAATCCTGAGATAAACCAGGGCGCCCCCCTTTTTTAATTACCTTATTGTGCCGTCTCTCCTCGGCAGCGAAGCTCCTGGAAGGAAGAAGCTTTTTCAATTAGGGGGCTCCTCCCCCCCACCAGCCCCCCCACCCCCAACCATCCGAGCTCCGCTTTCTGCCTCGCACCCTTTTGTTATTGTGAGTCTGTGCGTGTGTGTGTGAATTATTCGCTAACCTTTCTAATTTCACACTTGTTAAGTTTCCATGTAAAAGCCAACATTTTAGAAGGAAGCCCTCAGGATGGGTGAATGTCATTAGTGATTGTGCGCACTTGTCTAGGAGTGCGTGTGTGTGTGTGTGTATGAGAGAGAGAGAGAGAGAGAGAGAGAGAGAGAAAGTCTATGTGTGTGTATGTGTGTGCGTGTCTTTTTCAGGGTCGATCTGTGCGTTTTTTGGGTACAGCGTACAGCGTGCCAATAAAATGGAATCAGGCCCTATTTCAAGTGCTCTCCCCCCCACTAGAGGTCACACTTTTAAACCCAGCTTATGTTTTATAGGACGTATCATATTACGCTCATCAAATGGTTCTTTTACCAGTGTTTTGAGGCTCTTGGAGGTTTTTTTTTAAGGTTTTGGTGAGACACACAGCAGGTTAATGTAATGAATTCAGGTGCGGCTCTAAGCTTCTTTCGCTGGCACGTCTCATGCTTCCAGCCCACTAGGGGGCGCTCTTTGAAGCCCGGCCTCTGTTTCCGCGAAGCAGGGATATAATAGAAACATCGCCCAGAGTGTGTTGCTGTGATAGAGAGGCGAGAGAACAGATACAGACACACAAATGTTGGATCTCCCCCATTTGCTATTGTTGGTGATCACACATTGTGTTGTGCTCTGTGTGTGTGTGCGCGCTCTACCAACGATGATTACTCTTTCTTTCCTGTTGGTTTCTCTCTCTCTCTCTCTACCTCCTTCCCTCTCTCTCTCCCTCACCGCTCCCCCTGTTCTAATTTATGTGTTGTTGTTGGAGCCGCCGCTGATAGGCCCAGAGATGGCATTTAGCGAAAGAGCAGAGAGGCTGTTAGCTTCTCCATTCATCTAATCAATCTCACTAATGAAACCACTGTCCTCTCGGCGGCCCGCCGCCTTCCCGCTCTCCTCGCCGCCCTCTAGCCTCTCATCATTGGCTCCCCGCGCGGTCGGCCCGTGGTCGTGCTCCTCCCCACCTGTTCTCCCTCCTTCCCTCTCCTCCCTTCCTCTCTCTCCTCCGCACGGCTGTCCCAGATTCGGCGCTGGCTGCTAGGTACATTCCCAGCGAGGCAGCTTTTCCTGGTGTTGCCCCCTCCCCCTCCCCCCCCCCTCTGTAGGGTGGATGGTGGGTTGACCCACTTAGGGTGAGAATGGCTGTTGTACTGGGAAGGTATGTGTTGCGAGGTGTGCACAACTGTATTTTTTTTCACACGTGTGTAGTTTTGAGTTACATTTCTCCCAGCAGGCCCCATGGCGTCCTAGAAAAAAAAACTCTTTTGATTTAAAGGTTGATTGGGTTGAAAATGGATGTCAGAACTCAACATGGGGCCACTGTGAGATCTGATTATACGCAGATGAGGTGAAGGTTAAGAATATAAAGGAACTGGGGGGAGGGGGTTCTCGGCTCCCGATGCCTCGACTGAAGCGCCAAGCTGATGAATTGATTGTGGACAAAGAGCAGAAAACTAGTGATCAATACGTTTTCTAATGGATTATTATTGTTATGCAGATACATATTTGACGGGAGTGGATCGATCGTGTTTTGATTGGGGAGCTTTGTTTTTGCGAATGGAAGCGCTGATGAGGGATTAGCTAAGAGGTGAGAGGAGCTGAGGGCGCTGTTTGTTGTGATAAGCAACCCCACCCCAAACCACTGATTTGTTTTCATTAAAAAAGATAAAATAAAATAAGAAGGAAAACTGAACAAGTCGAGTACATGAAAGGTGGTTTTCTGGCCTGGATGTCGCCAAGCCTTATTCCAAAGACAGCACTGTTATAAAGGCACTGAACTCTGAATTTTTAAAATAGAACAGAATAGTTTTTGTTGTGCATGTTACATGTTGAAATGACAATAACAGTCTATTGTATTGTATTCTATTTTAGAGGGTTATTTAGTTTTAAGCCGCCTAGAGATGACAAAAATCCATAATTTCCAACTTTCGCTCCTGCTCGTTACCTCACAAATGTTTCGAATTCAGCCCTCGGTGATGTCACTGACAGCCCCTCCACAGGCAAGTGGCATCACTCCTCACAAAGTGTTGGCTCCGCTGTATCTTGGGCAGGCTCGTTGTTGCCCGCCATCGCAAACATGTGGAACGCAAAGTGTCAGTCTTGGCAGGTAACCCAGAGTTTATGCGTGAGGCTATAAACAGAGGGCTAAAATAAACGAGTTGCAAACAGGTGCTCCCACAGTTTTGCCCTCATTGATGGTTATGAGGTCATTATTGTAAAGGTGCAAACTCAGCGAGGGAATATTCGACTTTTCTCGGGCTAAATTCTTTTCAACCTGATGCTTATCCTCCTCAAATGAATTTTTGTGTCTTTTGCTTTCTGTTTCTCAGCAACTTTATTTTTTCGACAGCGGGTTATTGAACTAGCGCTAATATGCCGACGCAGCGGTGAGGCCGGCAATCGTCAGCACTCCTCGCACAACATTAATGTTCATCAGCGCGGATGATCGCGACTTTAGAAGTGGTGGCGGCTATTATTCTCGCAGCTCTTTGAGTTGAAAGCTTTATTTTTATGGCCCCCCCCCCCGACTTTATCGCCTTCACATTATGCTTGAAGTATCAACAGGAGCCATGTTGGGCATCATCAAGATTTAACTGCCTAGTCAAGGTTTTTTTTTAAAATATTTTTAATTCTTATTGCTTTTATTCCTCCTAAATGGGGAGAAATACCACATTTCGGCATTTCTAGCTCTTTCAAACCATTTTCTCCTGCTGTACTCTAATTGTCAGCTCAAAAATCAAACTAAGAGATGGAGAGAAAAAAAGATTGCTCACAAGATCTTTTTTAAATTTAATTTATTCATCTTCTGCGCCACTTCATTTCGTCGTGTGCTGGGTGTGTCAGTACACGTCTGTGCGCAGCCACATGAGAGTGCACATGCTACAGAGCCTCACTCTGTTTTCTGTGTGTGTGTGAGTGTATGTGTGTGTGTGTGTGTGTGTGTAGCCTCAGGCTGTTGATTTGTGCTGGACAGGGACCCTACAGAGAGCCTTTGTGGCCACGTCTTCCCTGCAGCAAGGTTGCTCGCATGCCCCGCCAGCCTCTCCTCATCTGCGGCTCCTCTCCTCCTTCCACCAGCACGTCACTTTCCATATTTCTTCGGCATTTATAGTGCTAATGGCCGTCTCTCCAGTCCCCAGTGCGCCACTTTCCACCCCCAGCACTCTCACACGTTTACGCCTTGAGAAAAGGGACCGCTAGGACGGTACGGATTACATTTTCAAAGCTGTCCTCTGGTATTCCAGGATGTTTAGAGCTGCACAGTCAGTGATGAGATTGTCTGTGTTTGTTTGAATGAGCTAAACTGGAACTTCCAGGCGGTCTAATTAATAATAATCACATTGATGTATTTGTGCATTGTTTAAAAAAGGTGCACATTAAAGCAACAACGAACAACTCTGCCCATAAACACAAAACACACTTAATTTTAATGACAGGTACACAGGAAGATACTCTGTCCTTGTAACGCTTTGATGTAGTGTGTGTGTGTGTGTGTGTGTGTGTGTGTGTGTGTGACTGCAGGACAGTGATATCATAATTCTGCAGCTCTCCCACTGTGAACCGAGGAGCCGCATTGCCACAATTTACCACAGTATTCTTCACACAAACTCTCTCTCTCTCTCTCTCTCTCTCTCTCTCTCTCTCTCACACACACACACGCTCATGCGCACTTCACCCATATTCTCCCCAGCTGGATGCCGCATCATGTGGCTCCTCACCTGCCTTTGTTGTTGCTCACCCACATGTTCCGCTCGACTGATTGAGAAGCTCAACCAATCAGTTTTTTCTCTTATTTGACTTCCGCTGTGGAGGGAAAACAAGTTTTGGGGAGACTGTAGCAATCATTCCAAAAACAATGCACACGACAGACACGAGTGCAGGTTGACTCGCCTGCATATACATGCATCTCGCTGAATCCTGCAATCTCTAGACAGAAGAGGGGGAAAGATGGTGATGGGGTGGGGGTGGGGGTGGGGGGAGGCACTCAGGTTTGTGTCACAGAGTGGATTATACCACAGCTCTCCGCCCATCGCACACACAGACACCCACACCCACACACACACACACACACACACACACACACACACACACACACAGAAGTGCTCAAGACTGTGTGCATTTTAATAGCGCTGTCACCTCCAGCCATGATTGCAGACGATGCTCTCTGCAAGCAGGCTCCCGTCTTCAGAAGTGTCTCTCCGGCTTCCTGACAGGCTGGAGCGGCTAACTGGCTAGCTTAGCGCAAATTAAAGATCCCATCTGTGCAGTCACATAGCTGCTGAGACATACATTAGCGCGCAGAGACTTGGGGCCCTCTCCACGAAGGAAAAAAAAAAAAGAAGTCACCTGCGCCGGGCTGCGTAGACACCCGAGGGGAAAATCTAATCTAATTCACAAACCAACCCCCCTTCACCGCCTTTCTTCCTTTCTTTTTTTTTTCACTGTCGGTGAAGTGGGCTGTGGGCTTTATCTCACAGCTCCAAACTGGCATCCCCCCATAATCTGCAGGCTCCTGCTTCCACCTTGTTTAAAGATGATTGAGATCCAGAGTTGATGCTGATGACATTTGAGCGGGTGTTTTACTATTCCCCTCACTTGTGACTGACTGGTTGAGAAATGCGAATGTGCGGGGCGTCAGAGATGGGGGTGGGGGGAAAGTCAGAGATGGGGGGATGAGACCTTATGAAAGAGGAGGAAGAGACAAAGAAGTGGCGGCGGTGGTGGAGGGGCTTAGAGTGCCCTGCATATTGAGATGGATATTGAGGGAGAGGAGAGGCCGTCAGTGGCAAAAAAAATATAGTATGATGTGACAATAGGAAGCTGGAACTAGTAGATATGAGATAGAAAAAGAGCACATCAAGGTCTCCAGGACAGTAGGGCGCAGAATGTTTCAGGACATTTCCTTTAAAAAAAAAAAGAAAGAAAACCTAGTGTCGTCGCAACTCAATCAATTGAAAGATCCTCATGTAGGCTGCCAGGATTAGTGCGTGTGCGTGTGCGTGTGTGTGTGTGAGGAATGTGATTATCAGCGTGTTTGAGCACAGTGTGACAAGGATAATTGTGTTTGATTACTAAAGACCCAGTGAGGGTTTTGCATTATCAGCCGCCGCCGCCGCGGTGCTCCTGTGGTATTTTCCCAGGCGTCGGTGGAGAACTGCTGCCGCCGCTCTGTGTGTTTTCCTGATAGTCCTGTCTTATTCATTTTATTTCGGACCCGTTTAAATGGGAGGCTGTGCATAGCAAAGAGGCAGCCCTGTATTGTTGTCTGTGATTGATACCAAGGAGGACGGTTAAACACCGCACTGCTACCTCCGCCCACAGGAGCGGCGCTCACTTAAGCCTCAGTGATAAAGATTCATTTAATTTGAGGCGTTTGCCCCGCGAAAGTGGCGCCAATCTGCCTGTAAAATGTCTTTAACGGAAGACATTTGTGTTTGTTTCCGAAGGTAAATGAGCAAAGTGAAAGATGAGAAACACAAAGCGGCACGCGTCTGTAAACACTGACATCAGAGGAATTGAAATGAGACTGATTGAGCGATTTGTGGTCTGCTGCGTAAAGACGAACATTTTTCAGAGCGGAGACATTTAAAAGCAGCTATTCAATCACATCTGAACTGGTGGGAAATACAAATTTTGGCTGGGCTGACAAGACGTTTGATGACTTTTACTAAAAGACTGCCAATACAGTTGGAAATTTCAAATTCTATTTAGTATTTAGTATCTTAAAAAAAACATTTTCTCTAGTTAATCCCATATTGACCAGTAAACTAGTCTTGTTCGACTGTCTGTCTGTTGATATTTCCATTAATATTTTTTTCCTCTTTTCTCCATATATCCCACCTCCCATCTTTAATGTTTTTTCCTGTTACCCATTGGTTTATCTCTCATATTTATTGCATGTGTGTAGCCCTCGTTGGTATTTATTAATAGATACAGGCTTTTAAAACGCCTCATTACAAGACAATTTTCTCCGCTGTATTGGAAAAACCATTAAAAGCCATTTAATTGACTGAAGGTCTTATTGGAAGGTGTTATTCTAAAAAAAAATGTTTTGAAGGGATTAACACAGAAATATATAATAACCTAACAATTTCTTCACTATACTATGTCAATGTCCAAAAATTGCATTGATAAACCTTAATATATCCATATATACCTAAACCAATTCCACTTCCTCACCATCTGGTTGCACTGGTTTGCCTGCAAAAAGAAAGAAAACTGGGCTTTCGCTCTCATGTTGACCTTCCGAATTCTGCTCCAAGATCAGACCCCCACTGGAGCTGTCCCTTGTCCTGAACCCAGGAGAGGCAAGGTAAGCCTGGAGAGACTAGAGCTGTCCCTGGTCCTGAACCTAGAAGTGGCTAGCTGAGTCTTGAGAGACTGGAGCTGTCCCTGGTCCTGAACCCAGCAGGGGCAAGCTGACCCTGGAGAGACCAGAGCTGTCCCTGGTCCTGAATCCAGCACAGCGAAACTGAAGGCAGCTGTATTATGCTAAACATTGTCGGCTCGTGCTGGTGATAAATAGTTGTATATGGCTCTCCAGCTGCTGTGTTTGGTCTCTTTTATGTGGCCACATTTCCCGGGGACAGATCTTTGCAAAGCGACTTCCTAACTCCCTTCTGCTCTTGTGTCCGCCCACAGACGCTCCTCAGGTCAGCGCGGCTGCTTTCAGCTCAGGCACGGTCCCGCTGAGCCACTTTGTCACTGAGTTTCTCTTGGCATATTTTGCATTTCCAATGCAGTCCTTTATTTTAACCCTTTCCTGTCTTTCCTCTTAGCTGCCAGTATCCACAATGCTTCAACTTTAAATGCTATTCCATCATCACCATCAATGCCCTTGCTCTCATTGAGATGTGCCACTAGCTGTCTGCATGAGCCATGCACGCTTATGACTTACTGTGCCCGTGCTTATCTTAGTTATTAGTTTATCTGCATGACTATCTGGGTTTCATGCCTGTGCAGCCTCCCTCCAATAACCCCCTCCTCCGACTGCATATGCAGCATTAATCCATCTGTTCCCTGTTCACCAGCTCTATCTGACTAAAGCTCACAGATAGTCCAAAGGCCACAGATAAGGCGGACGCGCTCTTGTCCGCATTCGCTCTAATTGAAATGTTGTCAATTGTTCGGCAGCGGAATCAGACTCAGACTCCTCTGACGTTTATGTCGAAGTGTTCTAACCCTCCCCAACATGATGCTGGTGGCTTTCTGCTGAATGCAGATCCTAATGCTTAGTGCGCCATGATTGACAGTGAGAGTAATTTATGTGTACGTGTGTGCGTGCGTGTGTTGTGTTGTGTGTGTGTGTGTGTGTGTGTGACTCACTGGCTGCTGGTAATGGGCTGCGGTTGAGCCCTCTGGAGCGGCGAAATCGGCTTATTTCCAACAGCCTCTAAAAACACCTCAGAGGTGTGTTAATGAAAGAGCAGGGAAGAAGGGATGAACGCTCCCCTAATCCTAATTTACCAATGCCCTCCGACCCCTCCGCCCCAAACACCCAATATCAAATACACACAAACCAGCGCGATCTACAAGAGCAGCGAGGATGGCAACATAACCACCGCTCTTGAAATTTCTCCAGTGGTTTGTTTTGTCTCTATATCACAGTTTGCCGCCGTCTTAGCAGACCATCTCAGGTTAGCGTCGAGGGGGGTCCTGTCTGTTTGCCGCCGTTCACTGTTAACTGACACTGTGTCTGGAGGGGACGAGCATTCAGGGAGGAAGAGGAGATTCAGAAGCATGGAGATGATCACATAGAGCTCGGGAACAACACGCACAGAGGCCGCTGTGATGTCACTTTCTGTTCCCAACCAACCCAACCCAAAATATGAGTGAATATCACAAACACAGCAATTTGTTTGTGTTATTATTATTATTTTTTTTTAGGACTTATTCATCTTCTTTCTTTACTGTTTGTGTATATGGGTATTTAATTCTTTTAATTACTCCTAGCACCTCGTATTCTTTTGTAAAACACCTCAGGAAGAATCGCTGCTGCAGTGGTAGCAACTAACGTGCAGAATAAATAAACAATTTCATCCGCGACAACAGAAAAACGACCACACCAAAATTGGTTAACGACCTGTAGTTGTATTCTTCATGCGTCTTTCGCCATTAAAAGTGGAATGCGGCCCCGCACTCTGGTATTGTGGCTGGCGTATTAAACAGCGCTTTGTGACATTAGCCTTAGGGCACGTCGGGATTCGTTTCTGCACAACAGCAGGGCCTAAGAAGGATATCATCACTGCCCTCCGACCCTTGTGATGAAATTCTGCAGCACTTTTGAAAGCGGCAGCAGCAGCAAAAAAAAAATCCTGGATTTGTAAAGATTTGAGAGAAGAGGGAGTGAGGGGGGGGGAGGAGAGTAGCAAAAATATAGACAAAGCTGTGGGGGTTGAGCTGCGCTGCTGCACTGTGAGCTTTGGGGCAGGCTTATTTTTAATGGCTGGACTGGGGCTAAATGAGCTGAATTAATAGGGTCTGCTCTCAGCACTTACATGCCTGCTAAACATACATTTCCCCCCGCCCCACCACCACCTCCTGCTCCTGCCTGTGTGTGGGTGTCGTTATTAATTGGGTCATCTTTCAACCATTTCATGCCCTCTTAACCTACAGCGGGCCGGGTGTAGGTCTGTAGGCTGCGGCCCGGAGTGACAAGGAGTACAAGTGTTAAAAATAATTCAGTTACTCCACACTCCAAATAAGAAAAAAAAGGAATTTGCAATAGGTTGTTTTTTTTTTTTGTTTTTTTTTTGCTTTTTGTTTGATATCAATTCAAGAGGTTTCGTCTTTGTGTGCGTCTCCTTGCTGTCTTATCAGAATTTTTGCAGACATATGCAGAATATCAATCACGCCTCTCACATTTCGGTCCCGTGGCGGCGGTGTTTGTGTGTGTGTGTCTGTGTGTGTGCGCAGCAGGCTGAGTATTGGCTTAGAATTAAAGGACCGTTCCCAAGAGCGTTGCCAGAATCAGTCTGGTGCAGGATCACCCCTCTTCATCCTTCCTCTCCCTCAGGTTTTTCTTTGCTCCAGCTCATTAACACTCCCAACCCCTCCCTCCTCTCTTCCCTCCCTCACCCCCTCCCCTGTTTCCAGTCAACTGAATCCCCCCCCCCCCTATTTTTTTTTTTTTTTTGCAAAGAGTGGTATCAGTATTCATCTCTCATCTGTCATCAAAAACTCCCTCCCCCTTCCTCCCTCCCAGGGACCAGCTCCCTGTAAACAAGGCCAAGCGTTCTGACATGAAAGGGTACAGCCAACAAATGTGTGTGTGTGTGTGTGTCTGCTGTCTGTGCACTGTACATATATATTTTTAAATTGGTCTGTTCACATGAATCTGTTTCTTTCCGGTCCTGTCAGCAGGCTGGTGGGTTCCGTGCACTGACAATGTTGTAAACGCAACATTTGCTTGCTTGAAAAGGCCCACTGTATCTAGACGCACATACTGGGAAGAAATATGTTGCGAACACACGAACGCCATTGATTTAGACTGGGATGCAACATGGGTCTCTGCTGCCAGACAATGAAGTGTGACTGTAACTCTGATAGACGGTGAAAATCGGCGTCACCCTGGAACTATTTTTCTCTGTCACTTGATTTTTATTTTAAAGAATTTCCAAAATAAGAGCTGTGATGTGAGGCTGAATGGCCTTAGCAGTTAAGCTGCCCTTTATGTAAATATGAATTCTTATTATTAGCAAATAAAGTGAGTTAATCACTCTTTAGTGACATTGCGTTGTTGAAAACGAACATGTATTTCCTGTTCAGTTCTAAGCCTGTTAACGTTTCACACTGGGCCTTTAACTGAAGCATTTGTTTGATGTTTCCATGTGTGTTCTGCAAGAAACACCAGGATCAGCCGAGCCGCAGACAGAGAGAAGTTCAGAGAGTGGGATGCAACTCGCCAGAGGAAGTTTGCATCCCCCCTCCCCCGCCGTCTCTTTTTGTGTCTGCGGCTAGCTCGGCCTCTGTCCATCTCTTCCCTCTGCCTCCCTCGGTTTCTTGACTCAAATAGCGCCGCCTCCAGGGTCAGGATTGGCCGGGATGGTTTTTTCCGAGAGATTATCTAGACGGCGAGAGCGCCGCGTTCAAACAAAGGGTCATCCCGACTGTCTCGTTCGATCCGCCGACACAAAACACGCGCAGACGCGCGAAGAGCCGTGACTCACTTTGTCTCCGCGAGAGAAATCCTCCTGACAATCGTCGAACTCGGGGAGGGGGGCTCCAGCCGACGTGTGCAGGAAACTGCAGAAATATCACTGCGAGGTTGCGGGTGGCACAGAGGAAGTTCAGTACTCTCTCTCTCTCTCTCTCTCTCTCTCTCTCTCTCTCACACACACACACGCGCGCACACACACACTTGAATGTGCAGGATATTGTACAAGTGTTTCCTCAGCAATATGGGATCTGATTAGGCCAAATTAATGAGGCCCGGTGGACTGTTTGCATCCTTCCTTTTCACTGATCTCGCCATCCTCTCGTCCTCCGTCTCTTCCTCTCACACTCGCTTCACCTTGCAGCTCCCGTCCGCGCTTAGTTTCATTTGTACCTCCTCATTGCGCCCGCCCCGCCTCCTATTTGTCCTGCTATAGGGAAACACTGTGTGTGCAAAAATATAGTGGATGGTTTGGAGGTTTTCGCTTCCTTTTCTTTTTTAACCATTTTTCACTGCCGTCCTCAGACAAAAGCAGCCTCCAACTCATCGCCGCAAATATTCATATAGGCAGCCGCAGCCGCGCCGCATGCATACTAATGAGCACGCGTGCCTCCGAGCATTTCCACCCGGCTGTGAACGCAGCGCAGCACATTTGATTCCCCCTCTTCCCCCACCCCACACCCCCGCCAGTAAGTTATATTTAATCGGCGCACGGCGGTATAATGTGTGATTAAATCCTGCTTGATTTGTGCGAAAGCCGCAAGAAGCTGGTAGCTTTAACTAGCTGCCTGTCTCAATATGTAAGCTGGCACCCGAAAAGATGAGGCGGGAGGCCCCGCCCCCTCCTGTCCCCCCCATTCCCCACCCAATCCCACTGTCTGCTTTTCTTATTAAATAAAACACAGCCGGCACAGATCTCCTCATGCAGACAGCCGTGTGTGTGTGTGTGCGTGTGTGTGTGTGCGTGTGTGTGCAGACTTTTTATGTCTATTCTTTTTGAAAAAAAGGGAGTCGGATGTGAAAATGTTCTATTGAGAGTGACACCCTGAACATTAGGATGTGCGTGCGTGTGCGCCCGTGCGCTCGTGTCGCCTTCAGGCTGCTCTTTGTGATGTTTAGGTTTCATGTCTACCATCATTGAATCACCAGGAAGAGATCTTCTTCTTCTTCTTCTTCTTCTTCTTCTTCTTCTTCTTCTTCTTCTTCTTCTTCTTCTTCTTGTCTGAGTAACAGCTGCCGTGTAAGAGTGAGTCACTTGACTTTTAACATCACAATCGCTATTCACCCGTCACATCTGCTCCTTTTTTTTTCTTTTTCGCCAGGATTGCTCTGACAGTCAGTCAACGTACAAGCAGGTTTTCATTCGGTTCTGCCATGAGTTGTAGGACGTGTGCGAGAGCAGCAGACCTGAGATTGGCAGTTGTTTCCACACTGTGTGAAGATTCTCTGCTGCTTTCCCTACTACAGTTTGCAGCTATGCTAACTCTGAACTTGTCCCACATCCCCGATGCCTTCGTTATACTTCCTCCCAATCAGAGTTTGAGTGGGCACTGTGATTGCTCTGGAGTTTTGATTAATAGCTTAATTTTAGATTTGGGGAGCCAAGCTATTAACCGCGATGGAGAGGGAGAATTAGAAGTGAGGCAACGGAGGAGAAGGTGAAAAGAGATTGGGAAAAGTTTCTGGAATGAGAGTCATAAAACTGCTCCTGTGTGTCTGTCTTATTTATGCACACCTGATAAAGATGGGACTGCACTTTGCTGGAAAAAACAACAAAAACAAAAAAGAACATTTCCCCTCAGGCCTGGACCGCACACATTTTTTTGCCGCTTGCAATTTCATAAGAAATCAGAACAAACATCAGTGACATTGTGAATGGTTTTAAAACAACGTGAAAATAGAACAACCTCGACCTGTCATAGTCCTTTATTTAGAAAAAATAGTTCATGTAGACCTGCAGAGGATTGCTTCTCTCCTTCAATATTGTTTGCAGCTGAAGTTCTAAGCTATGAAAGAATCTTTAGTTCACTTTATCAATGTTTCCCAACATTGAACGCCCCAGAAATGAGAAACGAGTCCACTTCTAAACCCGAAGAAGGTCCAACAAAGCAGGAAGCTAAAACCAGCTCTCAACACTAGGCTAAATATGCTGCATTTTCTCTGCATCCGCTACAGTCTATCAACGCTTGAAACCCAATAACAAACCCAGTCATTCAAATTCTAAATTTTTCTTTCAACCATATTCGTCCATTGAGACGAGACAACATCACATCAGCATGTTGTCACATTTTCTCCTCTCACACTGTCACCACATCTCGTCTGTGGCACCTGTCCCAGCGCTGTGTGCGTGTATGTGTGCAGTGTGTGCGCTTATACTGGTGCACATCTGTGTTTGCTAATGTATGTGTGTGTGTGTGTGTGTGTCTGTTTTTATACTCTGAGTTAATTTGAACGCCAGCCAACAAACATTTAATTCTCCCCGGTGCCCCACCTTCACAGTCACTCTGTGAGAGCAGCAAACTCTGTATCATTAGCCCGCCACATTAGTCTATCCCTGTCAGCCTGCCAGCTGGAACACCTATTAATATTCACAGCCCTAATGGAATCAGAGGTGCCAGAGACGGAATCGTTTTGAGGAAAAATACACCGCTGGCCAGATACTAATTTGGTCAAAAGGCAGAACATGCAAAAAAAAAATTAGAAAAATAGACATATAGGTAAACAGCTCAAAAAAAAGATAAACATGGAGACACACACACACACACACACACACACACACACACACACACACACACACACACTGAGAAACGACTCCAGTTTGGATGATTGGAGGAGTGGGCGGGTGAGAAATCGAGACAGAAAACAGGCTTATTGTGCGCGGCAGAAATTGAATTTTTAATCGGCCGAAGAGACTAATCTGATTTCTAATCTGATTCCAAACCCTCACATTCGGAGCGTCTCGCTTGTCCCGGTGACGTTTTCAGCCAAGCCGCTCCCAACACTGTAGTTTGGTGGCGGCGGGGAGGAGATTGACTTCTCCATTTGTTCCTCGGCGTCGCCGCTGCGTCGATGATAGTTCTTTGTGCAGGCGGCGAGCGCTGCGCCGCATTTTAAAATTGCCAGTGACATTCTCCTGAAGGTGTGGCGTCCAGCGGGGGGGCGGCGGCAGCGGCGGCGGTCAGGCTGTCCTTCCTCCATCTGCGCCGAGGTGCATTCTGCGTTCGTGCACGGACGCCGTGTAAGTGGATTTGGGCCTCTCCCCTCCTCCCCCGCCAGCCGGTGGATCTCCCAGCCTGCACCTCCCCTCCCTGCGTGACGCTGTGATAGCCCGCTATCTGCCGCGCCGCCGCTGCTCTATATGTTGATGGGTGCACAGCGTGAGTGTGTGAGTGCGAGTGTGTCGCTTGTGTTTGCAAGGTGTCGCCGAACATGCCCCCCTCTGCCCCGCCGTCTCCCTCACCCCCTGCACTAGTGGCTCATATTCAGTGTATCTCCTCAGACTCGGGCTGAGGAGTGTGTACCTCCACGTCCACACTGGGACGTGTGCAACATTTGTTTTGCGTGCGGTGACAATTTCAGGTGACCACAGGCTCGAAACAACATCCAGCTGCATGACACAATGCATTCATATTTGTGTGTATTGCGGATGTGTGCAGAATGCAAGGCTGTTTTGATAAAAAATGTGGCATGGGATATTGTGAGATGTGGGTTTTTGGCTTATTTTAGACTTTGCATCCAAACAAACTTATTTTGCCAGGGAGAAAATAAAACAGCCAATGACACGTCAGCGTTGAAGACGACTTCAAAGCAAGCAAACATGGTTGTTTGGTTATCTGAGTGTTTCACACACTGAAGTGCTGCTGATCTGCTGCAGGGATTTTCTCCACATCGAAAAAAAACCATCACAAACTCCAGGGTTCAAAAATATCCAGCGAGTGGCGGTCACGTGGAGGAAAGATGCCTTGTTTGTGTCAGGGTGGGGGTAGGGTAGGGTGGGGTATGGGGGGGGTTCAGAGGTCAGACTGGTTGGAGACCATGGAGAGGCAGCAGTTACTCAAATAACCCCTGGTGGCAACCGGGGTCTCTGGAATAGCATCACACACACACACAGAGGCCAAACTATGAGTTGCCTGTTGCTAACAAGGTGTAACTGATAAAGTGGCCAGTGAGGATCTCCAGGTCCAGCAGTTGGAGCCTAAACCTACCGTTGATCTTTTCCACTGTGTGTGTGTGTTTGATTGTGCGTATGTGCGTGCATTCCCCCCTTTGGCCTGGTTACACGGGTCATTGAGACGGTTTGTTCCACGCTCTGCAGTGCGCTGGCTGTGCACGAGACCGTTACTGTATGTAGTAATTTGTTAGCCGGGAGCTTCGCAGGGAGCCGATGTGTGTTCATTAATGTTGTTTACTGGAACGCTAGCGCATCTGGAGTATCGACCCAGGCCAGGCTTAAAGCGAGCACGCGCACGTGCGTGTGCGCGAGTGTGTGTAGCAGCAGGACTTATTGATCTCTACATCATCCAATAGTGTTTATTCCTACAGCAAGTCTGTCAAAAGCCAAGTGTAGGTAATCTCTCTCCCTCTCCATCCCTCCGTCCCCATTTCTCTTCCTTTTCCAACCCGTGTGTGCGATTGACAACAGACTCCAACATCCTGTTTGAGTTCTCCACCTTTACTGGTTTGTAGCTACAGCTACTGTAGCCCTTTGTCTTCTTCTGCCCCCTTTAGTTGTGGCTTTTGATGAATTCTGTTGTGGCTTACACAAAAGCAGCGGTGTGAGACTGTTTTGTGTGTGTGTGTGTGTTTGTGTGTGTGTGTGTTTAGATACTTCTACCAGCCCTTTCAAATGTGCAGGTGGAGGTTTGGAGTGCGCGGCTAATTGCCGTTCGGCTGGCAGTCTCCTCGCCATCAAAAGGCAGATCGCGTCCTACTGTGTTGCATTATTTGCCAGCGTGTCAGTCTGGCAGTTAAAAGCACGGGGAGCCACTTTGCAGGCGGTGCTCTGACAGCACATGGATTGATTTTCAAAGTTTTAATGGTTTGTAATAGACTACAATGCATCATGTTAAAAAAAAAAAAAACAACAACAACAACAACAACAACAAAAACAAAGCAGTGGAAGCTGGATAATGGTGGTCTCCCTGTGCATATTAGGATGACACTCGGGAGCAAACGGACAAATGGTTGTTGTCTGTGGTGATTGCAGTGCTTCTGTATCCGTATTGTAGATAATGGTACGAGGAAAATTGTTTTACATAGATTATTATTATTATTATTATTTTTTTTTTTTAAAGAAAATGGTCTTTGATTTGTCTGCCAGTCTGAATTCCTCCTGAAAGTCCATCATGTTGGAGTTACCCATCCATTCTGGATTCACACTTTGTTCCCGTCATGCTAAAATGAGGCAGGGATGTTCAGGAAACCTCTCATGGACCATTCAGCTAAACCAGCCTGAAGGAACAGCCTTTTTTTTTTTTTTTTTTTTTACCCCTCTCCCCTCCATCCTTAACTGCCAACTCCTAATAAAACGTATGCACCACTCGGGATGATTGGTGGGACTAGTAGTAGAATGGATTCCTTGGGATTGTGGGAGGAGAGGGCCAGCAGTGGAGAAGAAAGGTGAGATAGTAATAATAAGATTGGATAAGAGAAGAGAGCCCAGAGATGGAGGGCAGCACTGGTGTCAGAGGGGAGCAGAGAGGTTGTTCAGGGTTGAGCAGTGAAGCGGGGAAGCTGTTGCACGTCGAGGTGCTGCGCTGGGAGTGTGCACGCGACCGTGTGTGTGTGTGTGTGTGTGTGTATGCGTGCGCGCACACGTGTGTGAGCTCACATGAGACGATGAGTTTTCAGCCCCAATGTTCAAGGAACGCCAGTGTCCTCTCACTGTCTCAAAGTCACTTTCTCAACAGCAGCACACACACACACACACACACACACACACACACACACACACACACACACACACACACACATGCACACCTGCCATTACTACTACACACTTCCCAACTGTCAGTCAGTGGAGTGTTAAAGCTGAAGCTAGTCAATAGGTGGTTTGCACATGACATCACTTCCTGCTGCAGCAGCAGCAGCAGCACCACCACCACTAGCAGCAGCAGCACTGAATGCAGACGTGCAAGGTTTTTTTTCTTCTTTTTATGCATCCAACCGAAAAAAACAAACAAAACACAAAAGCTTTTATCGAGATTGCTGCTCTTACAAGAAGGAACGGCTGGATAATGGCTGTGTGTCTGCGCTTTGCATTAGCATGACAAATAATGCATGGATATGGAATCAGGTGTGTCGTGTGCATATGTCGCACGGGATTACAAATGAGTTCCTTTATTCGGCAAATTCCTTTGCTGTGAGCCCCCACCAGGACAACAACGACAGTCTTTCAGGCCTTTATTCAGCAAACTGGCCACAGACTTTGTATTAAACTGTGTTTTCTTCCAAATGGTGTTTACCTTTCTCGGTTGAATGAGCTAATACGGGTCTTATTCACCCGAAGCTGATTGTGTTTGGTCGACACAACTACTGACCGGTTATTGTTTGTAATATTAATATCCCACTTATAGGAGTCTCTGTTTCATAAGAGTGCTCATTAAAAACTTAGTGAATAAAAAACAAACTTTATTTAAACAAGACTTGTTTTTTTGTTTTTTGTTTTTAGCAACACAAGGTTACAGAGATGAAAAAAGGAAGAAAGCGGACAAACTACAAAGACAAATAAAAACTTGTGAGTGTAAAAACAAATTAAAGGGACTGTTTCTAAGTTCTTTCTTTGTGGCTGTAAGTGAACTAATTAAACCTGCTGGAGTTCTTTTGTATTGCAATTTGCAATGTGCACATACAAATGGAGATTTTTCTTTCTATTCTTGTGGTTTTAACCATCCCCTTCCAAAAAGCTTTGTAACACCGCTGTGTAATCACCCCTCCCATGCATGTTTCCTCTCTCTCTCTCTCTCTCTCTCTCTCTCTCTCTCTCTCTCTCTCTCTCTCCGCGTGTTCCACTTGTATGTTAAGCAGCTTGTGTCTCTCAGTGTGTCGACATGCGATTAGACACACGTGTGTCGGCTCCACTTTTCTCCCCCCGTTTTCTTTTTCTGAGCCGGGCCTTGGAATTGCACCTCATTTCTAAATTTATCCTCAAAGTGTGCCACCTCTCCTGTGAGCTGCTGTAGTGAGGGGGGAGGGGCTGGGTGGGCAGAGGGGTGAGGAGGGGAGGAATGGAGGGGGGGAGGGATGGAGGCGGGGTTTAATCGGGGAGGAGAGGACCGGCGAATTAGGGTGTGTGTGTGTGTGTGTGTGTGTGTGTGTGGCACGTATGTGGGACACGGCGGCGGCTCACATCCTTTTTCACTGCACCCTCTTCCTCTTTTCTTATCTCTGCTGCCATCACTCCATCTCTGTCCCCAGGCTGCAGGGTTTGGGGCTGGTGGTGGTGAGGGGTAGGGGGTGGATTAGCATTCTGAGTATATATGTGTGCGCACATGAGTGGGGCATGTATGCTTGCTGCATTTGCACTAGGGGTGGGAATCGCTAGGTAGCTGACAAATCAATTCGATTCTGAGGGCTACGATGCAATTAATCGTAATTAATTATTATCACGATTCATATGAATATACATCCAAAGCAACATAACGACAAAGTCCCAATAGACTTAATAATTGGCCTCGCCCTTTGCGACTGTATTGGCAGCTTTGCTTTGATGTTGGGGATGGTTGTCTGGTTTGGAGAAACTGCAGGATTTCCCTCTAACTCCGGGTGCCAGTGGGCGACATGGTTCCTCATGTTCGTTGTGTTCCCACAATATTTGCTTGTCTCGTATCACAACTTACAGTGTGACTTATGTCGAGTTTCTTTTTTCCCTCAACCTCGTAAAAACCCAAAATGCTGCCACGTGCTGTCCTTAAATCCTGAAGGAACAGGTCAAATTTGTTTTTTCAGTTGTCTTTAACGGTAGACAGTGTCTCGTCTCATGAGTTGGTTTGGATCTGCGTGCTGGTGTGTCTAGTGTGCATCACCCGAAACGGTCCGGTACAACGCTGCAGTGCAGTCGCACATGGGTTCCGGACTCATGAAAAACAACAACATTTTTTTAAATTTGTGGATCCATCTTTAATTGGCAATGTCATAATCATGATTAATCTAAGAATCATTTTTTTTATCCCACCCCTAATTTGCACGAGCGAATGCTTCTATTTCGACTCTGTTTGCACGTTTTGTGGGGAAACCCAGGGCACAAATGTGCTCACTCGCTCACAGCTGTATGAGCTGTATGGGGAATGTGTGTGTGTGTGTGTGTGTGTGCGTGTGTGTCGTGGCAGTCGTGTAACAACCAAATCAAGGCTGCTGCAACAAAAAGCATACCTTTTGAGTAGATTTCACCTTCTGCGCAACCCATTACCTCGACTATCTTACAATTTGCATTGTAGATTTGTATTCTATTGTGCCTGCATTGAAAGAGTTGTGTGTGTGTGTGTGTGTTTGTGTGTGTCTTGCTATTGAAAGTCTCTGTCGCGAATGGGAAATGAATATTCTCAAGAGAAGTAATCCTTGGCAGCGAGCACGTGCACAGGCGAGGGTCCGCCGCGGTGTCGGAGTCTGCTCAGCAGCATTTCACACTTCCACCGGCGTTACACAATAACGGGGTGAGAACACTTGGCTGGCCTTGTCTCAGGATGTATGTGTGCGTGTGTGCACATTTTAGGTCCTTTTTTTTTTGGCACAATAGCTGCCATGTGTGGTTAAGCCGCCTTCAACAATAGTCTCCCAGCGCTGCCAGTTTCTCAGGCCCTCGCAGGCCTGGAGACCACGGCTGGAAGTCACCCAGCCGGGACTCCAGGGACGCGGATTTGGACGGACTCCAACTCCTCCTGTGTGGGGATGATTGAGGGGATGGCGGAGTGGAGGGTTGGTGGGGTGGGAAGGGGGTGCAAGGACACAACTACTCCACAAGGAGAGGGGAAGAGGAGCGCAGAGATAATAAAGAGGGAGGAGAGCAGATGGAAATGAGAAGGAAGGTCAGAGAGGCGAACGTTAAGTAATGGCTGTTAAAAAAAAAAGTTTTTCTTTTTCTGTTTTACTTCTGGGATGAAGTTCATGCGGCGAACTTTGTGGCGCTACAGGAAGGCACGGAAGCCTCTGTCGGTTGGTGTTTTTTAGCTGCAGTCGTGGGACGTCAAGGTCATTGTCTGCACTGTGGCCGACACTGTGTCCTGAATGTCTGCCTTCTGTGTGCTTAGACGTCAGCGCAGCAGACTTCTGCAGTGGTCTCATTTTGACAATGGATAAGTGGAGGCTCACATCTGAAGAATATTGCCACAGAAAATTGATGGAAACGGCTGAAATGTTGAAAAAAAAAAAAACCCGCACAAGTTTGGACGCCGGCTTGAGGTCTTTTATTTTGTTGAAATCAGAGCTAACATGTTAAAGGTTGGTTTGATTAAAACAACACAGGCAGTGTTCCCTTCATTGGCAATGGCAGCTAACTGCAGAATAATGACATCTTGGCCAACTGACAGTAAATCCTGAAAGTCTCCACCAGACACAAACCTACTCCACGCACTCACAATATCGATCGTTTGGTGCAAAAATATCAAGATCTTTTGACCACATCTCTCTGTAAATTTCAAGATTTTTTCGGATCGAGGCTATGAGTTGAGGGAAATTAATGCAGAACCTTGTCGACTTTTTACAAGGAAAGTCATTATTTGTTCACGCACTCATTTCCCCTCTCAACAGCTCATTTTTGCGACTCGCGGCAAAGCAAACCGCCACCACGGGCGAGGCGGCTGCGGCGCAAAGGTGTGGCATTTAAACGGCAACAAAAGCTCATTTGTACGTGCATTTACTCGGATTCAAACGGGCTTAATTGCCTCATTAAACAGCCCTCACCAAGCCAAGTGTTAAGGTACAGATGGCGCCGTTTTTTTTTTTTTCCAAAGGGGTCTCCTTCCCTCTTTAATTTCCCCACTGACGCTGCATCCGCAGAAAAGACGGAGCGCATTCAAAGTTCACCATCTGTATCTGAGCGAGCGCGCGGCGGCGTGAGGATGGTAATTTATATTTTCTTTGAAACCTTGGAGCAAGTATCAAATCCCTTGAGTGAATCTGGCTCCCCGCTTGTTGCTTGAATGCAGCTGAATGAGGTCCGTGTTTGCCTTCCATTTAGAATTCATGCAGACGTTAATTTAAAACGGCGCGTATATATAGATAATTTTTTTTGTTCTTCAAGTGTGAAGGACAGATTTGGAGCAGTTTATTAATGGATGCTCGGAAATATGGTGTCTTGTATGTCATGTGAGGTAAACAGAGGGCTAACTAAGCTGTTTGTGAGTTTCGACCACATAAATTGATCATCTATGGCTGCAACCATGGCCTCACCTTCATAAAATGTTTTCCCTGGGCTCTTTTTTTTTAAACAGATATGAGAAAAAAAAAAACCCAAAGAATTCCTGAAACGTCCATCGTGAGTTTTGGGGGAACAATTAATCACGCGAGTCCTCAGCTGCTGAGTCCAGCGTGAAGAATGAGGAATGGGGGGAAATGTTGGACCTTTAAAACAGAAGAGGAAGGGAATCACATGTACAATTGTTGAGGAATGAGTTTGCGGGTTGTTTGGGTCCCGATGTTGGCACCAAACTGATGGAGCCTTCAAGGGGCTTTGGGGATTCAGACCCAAGCAGCTTCGATCCTCGTCATGTTAGCGTACGTTTGGGAAATATTTGTCTCTCGATGACAAGACGAGAGCGTTGCGATCACAACATTATGTGCCTTCTCTTTCTAGGGATGCAAGAAAAAAAAAAACACAAGCGCAACAAAGCTAAAAAGGCTGCGAGGAAGGGGATCAATGTGAGGAATGTGTTTTCAATATATGACCCACAGCTTGGAGAATTCTGCGTTAAGAACAAAGCAAAATGAGCAGTTTGTCTCGGAGGAAATATCTCAGAAGAGATCAGAAAGCTGCGGCGCCGCTGCAGATGGAGGCTGGTAAATGAACATAGATTATCGTGGTCAGCGGGGAGATGACAATCTCTGCCTTTCTTCCCCACTTCCGTGCTTTTTCTGTTGCTCGGGCCATTTTTCAATATGCCTTTTTTATTTATTTATTTTTTCCCCTCCTCACTTGGTCTTCCGCCGATGCTCAGTGGTCCTACAGCATATTCTCCTTGTTTTTTTTTTCATCTCGAGAGGCGAAAACAGAGAAGGGAGAGAGGGAAAGAGAGAGAGAGAGGGAGAGAGAGAGCGAGAGAGGCGGATGAAGCAGCTTTGTGTATTTAACAGAGCGAGTTCATGTGTAGGTGGATCTGTGTGTGTTTGTGCCTGCTGCAGTTATGCATGCCTGCCCTCAGCCTGAGCATAAATCATCGTTACAGATGGCAGGTGCGTGCGTGTGCGTGCGTGTGCGCGAGGGCGCGTGTGCCCGCGTTTGCGCGTAAACCCACTGCGGAAACTGTCGCGTTCGATGTTCAACAGGCGGCCGCATTGTTACAGCCTCTCTGCTTGGTTTCACTCAGTTTCCAAGGTTTCCCAGGACCTGCGACTGCTGCAAACAGCGGCGACGCACACGCACACGTGCGCACCTGCTCTGGCTTCGAGTAACCTTGCGCCGGTAATGAGAGAGCGGTTGATAAACTCTGCTGACTGTTTACACTGCCTCCATAAAGTGGGCAGCCGGGTCACGCTGCACGCCGCCGGGCTCGTGGTGGTTCCTGCTCAGAAATATTGCACCTGCACTGCAGGGCAGGGCCGTTCAGCCATCAGGCAGCAGCAGCAGCAGCAGCAGCAGCAGCAGCTCTTTTAGCTCGACCCAGAATCAGGCAGTATAAATGTAACATTTAGTCATTTTGATATAAATGACTCTTATTCTCCCTCTCTTGCCACCCCAGATGTAACCTTGCATGGCAGCTGGATTCAGTAGCTCAGAATCCCAATCGTCCGTCTTGAAAAACTCAAACCATCAAAAGCGCTTTTCGCGACGACGATGCGTAGAAATTGCTCTGTGGCAAACAGGTTGTGGGTTGAACTCCCGCACATGGCCTCTTGTGTGGAGTTTGCATGTTCTCCGTGCGTCTGTGTGGCCTCTCTCCGGGTTTTAACCTAGGCTGTAGATTTACAACAGTACTCGGAATCTTCCGATTTGAAAAAAAAAAAAAAAAAAGCCAGAAGCAACTTTCTTCATTAGCTTGAATTAGTTTCCTCATCTTAAACGGTTATTTCCTCCAGCCAGAGAGGAGGAAGGAGAAGAAGAAGTAGCAGCAGCAGCGTGTGTCTGACTGCGGGAGACACTTCCCACCGTTCTCTTGTCACTTCCGTTCAGTCGCTCGTGTGCCAGGAAAAAAAAAACAACAACTCCCAAGCATCAGGTCTGATAAATCCTGCGGTCGCTCCAATTAGCGGAATGAATCAATCATTTAGTTGGGAAAGGCGCTGTAATCCCATTCTCAGCTATTCATGAGCGTAGCCACCTGCGGTTTATCATTCACTACAGATGCAAACAGTGTTCTCCGCCTGCTGGAAGTGATGTCTGCACCGGAAACAATATACACATGCAGGTAAAAGAGAGAGAGAGAGCGAGAGAGAGAGCGAGAGAGAGAGGGAGAGAGAGAGAGAGGGAGAGAGAGAGAGACAAAGAGAGAGAGAGAGAGAGAGAGAGAGAGAGAGAGAGTGCTGCTCGCCGCTGATAACTGTGTTCCTCTGTTAATATTAACTTGACTCCTGTCTGCAGGAACAAACGTCTCCGATCCGCCTGTGATCAGCGGCTTCCTGCAGACACAGAAGGGGACTTTTTTGGTTCAAGTTTATTTCCTCATTTCTTGTTGTTGTTCTTCTTCTTCACTCTGCTCAGACTAAACTGAGAAGACAGAAGAGTGTTATTCTGAACACTGGTTGAACACTTCTAGCAGTCAAACACAACTGGGTGGACAGCGCGACAAACAGAGTGTCGTAGGACTCTTTGGACGCAACCACTCCCACTTAACGTATTGTAAAGCATCTGTATTTAACTCATTGAAGCTGCCAATGCTTTGCGGATGTGTTTGTTAGGGGTACATGTGCAATGCTGTTATGCAACTGGTGGTGATGGCGAGGCACAAATGATATATTGTGTAATGCATGTGTTTGTTGTCATTGTGGTTGTAAAGATGTTTATGGTGCAGCTGCTGAGTCCAAGGCAAATTTCCCTGAGCAGGACAATAAAGTGTGTTGTGTTGAATTGTACCATACGGTACCGTATTGTATCATATAGTATCGTTTCGTATCGTATTGTTTCATATAGTATTGTTTTAGATGGCATCGTATTATTTCGAATAGTATAGTTTCATATGGTATCGTATTGTTTCATATAGTATTGTTTCATATAGTATTGTTTCAGATGGTATCGTATTGTTTCATATAGTATTGTTTCATATAGTATAGTTTCATATGGTATCGTATTGTTTCATATAGTATTGTTTCATATAGTATTGTTTCAGATGGTATCGTATTGTTTCATATAGTATTGTTTCATATAGTATTGTTTCATATAGTATTGTTTCATATGGTCTCGTATTGTTTCATATAGTATTGTTTCATATAGTATTGTTTCAGATGGTCTCGTATTGTTTCATATAGTATTGTTTCGTATCGTATTGTATTGTTTTGCATCGTATCATATTGTTTTGTTTTGTATCGTATTATGTCATCATCGGATCAACATTCAGTCAATTCAATTCAATTCAATTCAATTCAATTCAATTCAATTCAATTTTTATCGCTAAAACACATCCATAGGAGTTGCAAAGCGTGTTTCACCATCAAAGAGAGAAACCAACAGAATCCCCAAAGAGCAGCGTACAGCGAGAAAGGCTGTTGTGTGTTTCCCAGTGGGAAGAAACCTCGAGCAGACCCCCGGACTCTGGAGGGCGCTATCCTCTTATTTACCAACTCCACTTGTTGATGAGAAAGCTATTGCAATTCAGCGGGGGGATGCCGTCACCTTGCCAGTCCTGTTGAGACTTGTTGTTGTTTTTATTTTTTTTTAAAGGCAATCCTAACAAGCACCGATGGGTAGCATAAAAGGACTCAGCCTGCTTAATTCATTACTCACACAGTTATGGGGGTTGATGCCATCCAGGAAGACATATGGTCAGGAGTCGACCTGTCAGGGGGGTCTGCGGAGGGGTTAGTGAGGGGGTCACCACTGGTAATTTCCTGTCGCCCTCTTGTTGTTTGCCTGCATCTATCAGGGTCTCATCTCGCTTGGCTATGAAACTCCTCACCAAGACTGCCTTTTGTTTTGAATTTGTATGTCAGCCGGTGTCAGTCGCTCCCCGCTGCTCCTCTCGGCTCCTCTCGGCTCCCTGGCACAGTTTTAATATTTCAGTTTTGTTATCCGTTTGGATTCTTGTCAGCATTCAAAAGACTGTGACAATCCCTCGGCTTCTGGCTCCAGTCACCTGGCAGGTCTCCAGTACTTTGTGTGTGTGTGTGTGTGTGTGTGTGTGTGAGAGAGTGTGTGTTTCTGTGTTAAGAGGAAAATAACAAGTGACTTTTTTTCAAACGTTCCCTCCTTCATTCTTTTCTTTTTGTCCGTGATCTTTATGTGCGGCAAAAGAGGCGGCAAAAACTCGTAAATGGTTGGATTCACAGATCCACTATCCAATGCCTTCCCTTTGACCAGCTGACAGTGTGTGTGTGTTTGTGTGTGTACGCACGCACCCGTTTGGATGGTGGGCAAAGGAAAATCAATGGTATTAATTTGCAGAGGCAGTGGTGTGAGCTGAGGCAATCTGCTGCACACTGGAAGCCTCACTTTGCTCTGGTTTAACACACACAGGCCTCTCTCTCTCTCTCTCACACACACACACACACACACACGCACACACACACTCTTTCTCTCTCTCTTACTCTACCTCTCCTCCCCCTCTTCTATCAGGTTTGCATTCAGAGACAATATCAGTTTACAGTTTATGAGGCTCTGCTGGATTTCTGTGCTTCACTGGCTCCCTGCTTCTCTCTCTCTCTCTCTCCCCCCCCCTCGCCCCCCCCCCCCCACACACACACACACACACACTCACACACACACACACACACACACAGGTGTATGTGCACATTCTCTTCCCTCCGTCTCTTGCATTCTTGCGCTCTTTATCGCAGTCCAGGTAATTAAAAGGCAGGCTGCTCCACGGTGGCAGGAGGGAAGAGAAGACTGCGGGGAAGGGCAGGCTGGAGTCACCATCACACACACTCACACACACACACACACACACACACACACACACACACACAGCGTGAGCCACACTGTCACAGACAGAGATGGACATGAATTGGAAGCAGCTTTCGGTGACAGATTAGCAGATTGGCGGCCGCTAACTATCCAGCAGTTATGTGGAGGTAAAAATTTAAAGTTTAAAAACTAATTTTCTTCTGAAATTACAGGATAAAACTTTATCTGAAAACAGACAGTTTTATCTCAAGGATTTATTTTCTTTAATAGCGTCACTTGGTAATTAACTCCCAACAGAACCCAAACTTTAGAACGAGCGCTGCTCCCCCTTGCAGTGACACGGCGTTGAGTCACTTTGGCGAAACGCACTTGCAGCTTGTCGAGTCCCGGCAGCGATTGCTCGCTCGCTCCCTTCCTCTCAGCTGTGGCAGATGCTGAGCGCCCTCGACAAGGCCATATGTGTCCCGCCGCTCCAGATTGACTTGGAAAGTCGAACGAGACCAAAACGGTGTTGAGCAGCTTCCTCTGGTAGCAGCAGCTGTGAAAAAAAATTGTGCAACTCCTCGAAAACACACATTTTTTGGGTGGGCAAAGCGACATAGGAACGTGACATGGACAACGGACATGCAGGCCACCTCAGTCTGGCCTCTCTGGCTTCATCTGCAAAACTGAACAAGTCACTGACAAATGTTGTTGATAGATTTGATTTTTTTTTTTTTTTACTCCTCTCTAAACTGCAGAAGGGCTAATATTTTGATGAATTGGAATAATGAGAAGCTGTTGGCTTGTGTGTGGATTCATATCTACACAGCCATTAGTTAGAACTCCGGGATGTGTCATCGCTTTGTGAGTAACTGGAATGGAACCCTTTTTTGTATCCACCCAGAGAGCTGAACCTGCGTTCGATGAGCTCGGAGGGACATTTCTCCGGCGCTCTGATGATCGCCCTGATGGCTCTGCTGTGGAAGTCCATCATTCCAAATGGAAGTGAGCGCCGGGATAGCGGCGCGCCGGCGTTCCTGGGCGGCGTCTATTACAGCAATTACGCCGCCGTTCTCGGCTCGTCGGTGGGTGTTTGGTACATTTTAACAAAGCAAATGAGCTGCCTGTCTCCATTAGCTTACAGCGCCCGCGTTCGCTCCCCGGGATTTTATTTATTTAGACTCTCTGCCGCAGTCAGGATGATGAGACTACCGCGCCAGCAGAGCGCACAAGTCGCACGGCGGTGGATGCACATGCAAAACAGCCGCATGACCTTCTGTTCTCTGGCTGCGATTCAGAACAGACGCCGCTAATCCAGTCTGGAGCGTCTAAATCCAATCAGGGCCCGAGTCGACTGAACCGGCACGCGCAGGGTCACTGCTCGCGTCCTGTCAAACAAGTGCACTCAGTGCATTCAGTCTTCAGAATGAATGAATGGATGAATTGATGATTTACATTCTGTAGACTCCGTTATCCGACGGCACAGTGTTCACTGAGTGACTGAAAGGGATTGAATGCACTGGGAGTGGGAGGAGCCGAGCCCTGCAGAGTCTTTTAGACCACGTCTCCCTCTATAGGTTTAATGTGCGTGTCGGTTCAATGAGTTTGGATTTGAGAGGCAGCAGTGGTCAATGTTTGGTCTCCTGTCAAACACTTTAAGAGTAGAAATCAGTTGATTTGATAAAAGCAGAGGCATTATGTGCAAAAAAGTAGGAAAAACACTCAGATATTGACTACAGATGAGAAAAGGTGACCCCTATAATATAATATGTATTAAATGCGTATGTGTGTGAGCGTGCCTGCTTGCAAACACACCTTCACCCTGAAAAAATGGGCGTAAAAAATGATCAATCTCAGATTATGAAACCGTGATATTGAAATTGACGCAGGAATTGTGGGGGAATTTCATCCTTATCAGAAACACCCCTGCATCCCGCCGTGCATCCCGACTGACACGCACGGATGCACGACTGTCTCCCTGTAATTGACTCTGGCTGCTGTCTTAAGTAATGTAAACAGTGTACAGCTGCCAGGCGGCGGCCGTGCTGGGCCGACTGACTCCATGTGGTCTGGAATGCCGTCGCTTCGAAAATCATCATCTTTCTTTGCCGTATCTTAACTTCACGGCGAGCCTCAATCTTTCACCAGCATTAATTCAGTCACAAACAGAGACAGATCCCATCCGTCTGTCACACTTTTCTATATCGCGTGTGTCAAACTCACGCAGTATCATGATTTTTTCATGCCACCCACGAGAGCTTAAAACATGAAAATTAAAAAAATCAGATGAGATGAGAAAAGTTGATGCAGGACGAAGGAAGTTTCCAGTCTGCAAAAGTTTTGAGAAGGTTGATCATTGATGGATTTTCTTAAACTGATGTAGGAGTGAGAACATAACAAAAAATGATAATGAGATACTTTTTTAAAAGTTACAGCATGATGGCGGCAGTAGCAGCAAACCGTGCCAATGTCAAACTCTGATGGATACACTTGAGATTTTAGTGTTTAGTTGCTGTCTGCTTGCTGGGGGGGAGTTGAGGCGGTTTGTTGATGGTCCTTGTTGTTTCCTGGCTGAGGGAGAGAGAGAAAGAGAGCGAGAGAGAGAGGGAGGGAGAGAGAAAAAAACTATTTTTCTCCCTTTTCGCTTTCATCCCTGAGACCTCAGCAGACTCTTGCCGGTTATTGAGTATCCGAGGAGTCATTTTCTAGTTCCTGTGTCGGGGAGAGGAAACTCACACAAGACAAATGGTCCAATTCGACTTTAACAGGCGCATTCATATTGTAATAGAGGGCTGGAACAAAGGAAAGGAGAAGGCCGGGACATTAGGAATGGCACAGTCAGCCTTACTCACTGAGCCCAACTCTCTCTCTCTCTCTCTGTGTGTGTGTGTGTGTGTGTGTGTGTGTGTGAAAGAAGAAGGAGTGACTTAGACGGGAGAGGCAGCAAGGTTTTTTTTTTTTTTCCTCCTTTCCTTTCTTCCCTCTCTTTAATTCTCTCTGTTGGAGATGTACAACCTCAGGGATATTCTGCCATCTGATCCATTTTAGCAGCGTGGCAAACAGCCAGGGCATCTTTTCAATTACAGAGAAATAGATAGTGTGTCAGTGTGTGTGAGTGTGTGTGTGTGTGTGCGCGCGCATGAGTGTGCGCCTGTCATTGCATATGTGCGACACAGAGACAGAAAAAGACAAAGCCAGCGACAGGGCGAGCTGGGAAGATGGAGAAAGAGAGAGAGAGAGAGAGAGAGGGACAAGGGGGGGTTGTTTGGAAGAGGCTGAGAGCGGCGGAGCAAAGGTGGGAGCCAAGAAGGGTCCCCCCCCCCCCCCTCCCCCCCAGTCTCCCCAACCCTCTGTCACCAGCTTTGGGCCCATCTAGAAGGAAAGAGCAAAATGAAAGGGGACGGTGGGGATTGAAGAATGAGGGAGTGGGATTAATAAAAAAAATAAAAAAAACACCACCACCACCACCACACAGAGCGAGAAAATACGGCTCCCACTCTGTCTTTAAGCCCAGCAATAATTTAGAGGCTCGGTCCTGCGAAGCCCTGGGATCCACATTGACTGGTCATCTTAAATCAAATCAGTGCGCTGCGCCGGACCGCTCACATGCACGCACTCACTCACACACACTCACACACACACACACACACACACACACACACACACACACGCGCGCACAGATCCCTCCTGGTCTACTCTGAATTATTGACGGTGGAGAATAATTGATTGGTTCACCTTCAGGCCTATCAGCTCGCGTTGGAGAGCAGCAGCTTATATCAGCAGCAAACCCCCCCCCCCACTCTCCTGCTGCCTCTCTTGCCTCTCTCACTCCTCTCCCCCTCAGCCCTTTTCATCCAAACACACAATAGAGAGTCAAAGTGATTGGCGCCGAGCCTCACTGAACGGGCAATTATACGATAAATTGCTGGCAACCAAAGTGACTTTTTAAGCAGTTTTCAGATTTTACATGAAAACACTGAGGAAAAAAAACAAGGTCTCTGCCAGATTATGAGGGGAAGGTTGGGAAACTGTTTTCTTCTCTTTGCTGTGGGTAACCTTAACCCCCATCACCTCCACACCCCCCCACTTCATTTTGCTTTTTATCACTTCCTCCATCCGTCCTGCGGCGGTGCTGTGGCAGCCGTGGCCGTGACGGCGGCGGCGGCGGCAGCGGCAGTGTGATCAGTCACGGCCAGGCTGTAGTGTACAGGGACATGCATCCAATCAATAACATGAATCTGCAGGCAGGAGGCGGCCGTGACATACGGCCGCTGCCCCTGACACGCTTTCTCGTGCGCTGTATGATGCACGCGCTCATGCACGCACACACACACACAAACGCAGGGCTGACAAACAGCCCTGGCTGCTTTGACAGGGCGGAGATGAGGTGAGGATGGATGGACGGACGGATGGACATACGGATGGACGGATGGGTGGATAGACGAATGGATAGCTGGTAATGGAGAGAGCTGAGTACATGGAGCTGCAGCTGGATCGGCGCCGTCTCACACTTGCTGCTGTTTTTTTTTAGGGCTCGCTCACGACTCGCGTCTCGAGTCTGTCGTGGAAAGGCCTCGGCGCATCACAGGCTCAGGACGTGAGAGAGAGACTGAAGCCAAAACTCTTCACTGCAAAATTGTTTGAATGAGATGGTGAGAGTAAACGTCAACCATCTGAAGCTTCTTGGTGGTCAAACCGGTTCTTTTACAAATGCCAAACCTGGTTTGAGAAGATGTGACAACACAACAGCCAACAGATCCACGTGTGTCGCCTTATAGGAAATTGCCTTTATGGTTTTGTGTCTTGTTTGTCCGACAACATTGTTAGTCAGATATGTTAGTTTTATTATCAAAACTAACTAACTAACACCAATCTGAGGAAAAAAACTGTTGTTGGAGTGTGAAGATGCTCGGCCCTGGAATTTTTTTTTTTTGTCAGAGTCTGTAGTCACCCAATTTCTATTTCAAGAAAAAAAAATTTGGAGTGCTTTTTGGCTGCCGCCGTGTGTGCAGTGATTTGTTCGCAGTGAATTCCGTTCCCGTCCTCCTCCACTCTGCAGCGGTGCGAATGGTTCAACGCTTCACAGAGGCTTTCTTGTTCTCTTCACAGCGTCAACTGTTTGTCCTGGGTGGCAACAAACATCCCTACTGGGAGTTTTCATCTTTGGGCCACAGTTTGTGACATGGTGCCACACAGTCTAAAACTGTTGAACTGGCCTGCATAGCCAATCTCATGTCTCTGCTTGCCTTGTGTTTGCACCTTGAGTTGCTGAGCTCATGAAGGAGGGCGAGGAGGACGAGGAGGAGGTCGAAGAAGATCTGTCAGATCTCTCAGCGCTAATTTTAATTTAAGTTTGTATGTATCCGCTTAGTGTTCTTTGCTACTTTGTTAGTGTCAGTTGTCCAATTCTTCTCTCGTTTTATTTATTTTTTGTATTTTTCATTTGTTTGTGTTTGTCATTGAATCGTTATTTCTTCGGACCTGCCAGGGACTGCAGATGGAAAGTTTGGCTAATTCTGGCATATTTACATGTACTTTTAAATACATAAATCATTAAAAAAAAAAAGTAGTAGAAGAAGGAGGAAGAACAGGAGGAGGAGGAGGAGGAGGAGGCATTGCACCAGTGGCAAAGTAGATTAGCCAAACGAGGCAAACATAAAGGAGCGTTCCATTGTTTTGACAGGGTGGTAATTTTTGCTGAAAAAGAAAAACTCCAACATGACACTCTGCGCCTCCTGCTCATTGAATACAGCGATCAAAATGTAAACAACCTAACATGCCACGTGGCCGCGTCATAAAGGATATTTTCCTAATCAGAAAACGGCCTTGAACTGGGCTAAATAGTGCACGTAAACACAAACCCGAAGCCTGGGAAGGCGTGTTTGATTCGTGCCTAATCACAAAAAGACTCCGGCTGGAAGTCTAATAGCTGCAGAGTGCGCGCTGTAAGCCGCAGTGAGCCATCCGTTTCCATTTCCCCCGCGGCCTTAAAGCCAACGCGGCGCCCCATAATGGGCTCTATTGAAAGCGCTGTTGTTGCACAGGCGCCACATAACCGCCGCCGCCACTGTATCAACAAGTGCGTCGCCGCCTCTCTTGTTATTAAAAAAATACTGTAATCTTCTTACGCTCAGCACGCAATTCAAGGAATATTTATGCTTATGACTCAGGGTTCTGGCGCTGTTTATACACTTTGATTCGGGGGCTGTCGGAACTCCCCGAGCACACGGCCGATGGCAAACTGCAGCTTCTGAGTCAGCACTATTTTCAAAGGCCGTGCCGCAAATCCCCCACTGGCAATTCTCACTCACTCAGTCACTCGCTCGCCCCGCCCGCCAGCCCCACCTCCCCCATATTAGTGTGAACAGGCTGCACCTGCTGCTTGTTGCATCCATATCGGCGCGGCGGCGCGTGTGGGCGGCGTGTTATGCAAATGCAGGAAACGTGGATTAGACCAATGGGAGAGCTGGGATGGTGTAATCCTCTCTCCTGTACACTTCATTATCGTGTTCACGCCACAGCGCAGGAGGCCTTCCACCGTCCAATAATCCCTCCGAGTGGAGGCTGTCTCGGCGAGGAAGAGGAAGGGAGACGGAAGGCGGGGTTGGTTTTCTCCCAGGCCGCCAGAATCTGAATCCCCCAGAAAAGCATCAATCACATTGAATGTCTTTTCTTGGAAAAGTTTTTTCTGTTTAAGTTTAAAAGTCCATGATTTAAAAATATACCAAAATGATTTTGAAAATTTAGATGAGATCATTTGAAAAATTTGTTATGAGTCATGATTTGAGTTGGAGACGTCCTGTCAATCAATATACAAGATGTTGTTTATTTTTGTATTGCAGTCTCCTGGGAAAATGCTCTTTGGACATCATTGTTTCCTCCTCAGAAAGTGCTGACACCCCAGCAGAACAACACGGCGCCTCAAGACGAGTCAATTAACGTGCGTGCGTCTCGGATAGCCCCGCCCCCTTGCGTTTGCACGCGGGCAGCTTGTTGAGTCTGTGGCTGACATCGTCTGAGTGTGTCGCCGGTGCTGATGATGGTGCGGCCGCAGCACAGTTTGAGTGACAGGCAGAGGGCTTCGTCACTGTCGGCAGGAGGGTGCGAAAGGATTTCAGAACCTCACAGCGTGACGACATCGAGGTCTCAAAGTCCACCGTGTGAACAGTGTGTGTGTGAGAGCCACTACTGCAGGTAATTAGCAGAGCAGCTGTTTGAGAGTGTCTGTGTGTGTGTGTGTGTGTGTGGAGGGGGGGTCTACATCCGTGACACTGCAGGGAAGAGCCGGGGGAATAATTAGCCGCTAACACCCGTCAAGCTTCCTCAAAGACGAGATGTGTTCTTCCGCCGAGGAACGGCAGACCTCCACTCACTCCCCGACACTTACACGCACGCTTTGCCAGCAGCCTGCAAATCCCAGCGGTTTGACTCGACGGCCTGTCAGCGCGTGTGCACGCCGCGCGCACGAGTGTGTATCCGCTCCGCCAGCCGTATCCACAGTATGTTAATTAGATATCGAGTCGTTCGCCGGTGATGTATGACAATTGCAGGTGAAGTTACGACTGTCAGCGGAGCACACGTGGGTGCGCGGTAGTGTGCAGCTTTTTGGTCAATAACCGCACGCTATATTGAATCAAACGTCCTCGGTGGAGAGCGTTCTTCTCCTCACCCGATCGATGCCCTCCAGTTTAACCACCAGACACAACAACATGCAAAAAAAGAAAGACGAAAAAACAGCTTGCTGTAACCAAACTGTGGTCCGGTTATGGTCAGAGGTCTAGTTGAACATATTTTTTCCCCTTCATGCAGCTGTGCAGCCATGAAACCTTTCCAGAGCTTCCTTCTGTTCACAGCCTTAGCTTGACAAAAAAGACGGCGTGTTGGACCTTCTCATAAACAGGTGTTTTGATTTTGTTTTTTTGTTCTTTGTCTGGCAGCCAGCCAGATTTAGACATATGTCCTGCTCAGAAGGCAGTTCCCACTAACCAGGGAGAGGCTTCGTCCATCCATCCATTTTCAATGAGGTCAAAAAGTCTTTTGGGGCATCACAAAAAGATGATTTTCAGTACTTTCGTTTAAGATAACAGAAGGTCTAAAGTGTTTTTTTGTGTTTTTTGGGGGGGCTGTCAGTGTTTTGAATTGTGATTAGTTAAATTCAATGCACGTACTAACCCGTAGGCGGCCCCTCTAGCCGATTTCTTGGAAGAAATACTTTACATTATGGGTTTAAAACTCCAATGAAATGCAAAATACGAAATTCAAACCGCGATTAATCACAGTTAACTATAAAGATTTTGCGATTAATCATGATTAAAAAAAATAATTGTTTGACAGTTCTAGATTTTTTCATCTAACAAATGACATACAGAACAGATGCAAAGCGGAAACAAGTGTTTACTCATTGGGAAATAAAATCCAGAGACTGATTCAAAGTCATCTTTTCAGGCCAGGGCTTTTAGAGTCTTTATAGTCAAATCATTTTCTCTCGTCTGTCACTGTTGTTCTTCAATGTGGCAGAGTGGAGCCTAACACAGTGCGACCTAGCTCATCCCCCTGTATACGAAACACGGGCCATGACATTAAATCTGCACGTGTACATTCCCAACATGTATCCTGACACTGGAGTGGTTTTGCACGCTGCCCTGCGCTGGATTTATGCTCTCTTGCATCGACTCGGCAGTGCAGCGAGTCGTCCACGAAGCTAACTGCACAGCGACAAATAGAGTTACGCCAGCCATTGTCATCCGTCTCCATACGTCTCTGCTGCCGCCGCAATAAACCCAGTTGCAGTGCACTGTAATCACGCTGGTGTCATATCCCCAGAGTCATATCGGCTGGCTGGGAAACGCTCCCAGCAGACTCAGAGTTGGAGATGCTGAAATTCCTCTATTTGTATTTCCCGGAGCTGCCGCAATTATCCAATTAAGACCCTTGTTTTTTTTTGTTTTTTTGTTTTTCTCTTCACCTCCCGTGGTAACGGGGAGGCGAATGTTACAAAATGCAGAGTGGAAGCTAAAAGACGACAGCATGAGTAGCACCAGAATTCCATGTTGCAAAAAGTTCCAGTTTTGCTCCCCCTTCTTGTACTGTACGGAAGAGTTTAGCGTCTGCACTTCCTCCGTGCCCTCCTGCTGTGTGTGCACACAGGTATGTGCACGTGTGCGGTATGTGTGTGTGTGTGTGTGTGTGTGTGTGTGTGTGTGTGTGTGTTGCAGCAGCGCCCTTAGCACTCTCTAGCCAGAGATTACCCTTCATTTTGCAGCGAGTCCCTGGTGCTGCTGCTGACACAGCGAGTCTGCACACAGGAACTTTCGCTTTGCATACGCGCGTGCGTGTGTCAGTGTGTGTGTGTCCGCCACACCCCTCTCCCCGCTCTCCCACCCGTGCCCCCCCCCACCCCCACCCCCCCCCCCCCGGCGTCTTTGATCCCTCACCATTTCATTCATTACTCTTCCTATCCACACAAGGGGTTTGGGATTTTACTTTGCGCCTCTCTTTGTAGATCTGCGAGGGCTGTTCACGAGTCCTTCAGAGTCCACCGGTGGATGTTTGAGAGTGGAATTAAGTGTGTGCGTGTGTGTGTGCGTGTGCACGTGTGTGTTGATGATGCCACAAGTCTCCTGTTATTCCCAGAGCTCCGAGACAGCAGTCAAATGGGTCATAAATATACAGGAGCATCTGTTTAAGGTTACATACACGCACACACAAACAAAAACACACACACACACACACACACAGACACAGACACAAACTCACACACACACACACATGCACAGTCCCTTGCAACCAGAAGCCAGTTGGCTTTTTTTCCCGCTGCCTCCCCTGACAATGCTGACACCTCCCGGAGGGAACCTTCATCACGGTGGCAAGTGGGGCAGTTGGATTTGCATATTCATGAATACTAATGAATCCTCGCCGATGGAAATTGAAAGTTACAACTTTCTCTTGTTTTTTTTTTTGTTTTTTTGTTTACCGGAGCCATATGGTGGACAGGGGAGGAGACTCGAGTTCACTTTGAATTTGTTTGTGCATGTTGATCCAGGCAAGATGAAGGGGAGGACTTACTGAGGGAACATTTATGCTGAGTGTTTGAGTTTCTCTCTCTGGGTCGCCCGCTGATCGTTTGGCAAGACGAGCCGCGGGAGTGTGACGGCGAGGTCGCGCAGCGTGGCAGAGAAGTGTTGCTGTTGTTGTTGGCGAGTCTCTTGATTGTTGAGTCTCTTCAGGAATGGGAGTTTTTCATTTCATTGTGCTCTGGTTTTAGTAATAGTAGGAACAGTACCAGTAGATTTGAAACACGCAGCAGCGATGTGGCTCAAGATACTGTGTGAAAGAAATGAAGGACATTTCAAAGCTTTTGAGGTTTTTTTTTTCATCTTGGATTTTGTAGTGAAGCATCAATCTATGATAAAAACGTGGCAAGAATCTAGTGGCTGCATATTTAGCCCTCTGTTTGCAGCCTCCTGAAAAAAGTGTATGATTTTACACTTTACTGAGACTGAGGCCTTGCTGGACCTTCTGCATGTTCGGAAAGAGCCTAAAAAAAACACCAGCATCTTAGATATGAGGTAGCGCAGGCTTTCTGAAGTGCAACAAGCTTATTAAGTAAAAGTTGGACGGATGTTTTTGTTGGAGAGTATTAAAAGAAAACCTCATTGAGTGAATTGGAATACATTTAAACATTTAAACTCCTCACATAAAGCCCAATCTGGAAAATTACTTTTAATGACATTATTCCTGGAAAAGAAAGTTTCATTATAACTTAATCAGTAATTACATTGTCTCTGCTGCTCTCAACAGTTACTGGGTCTTTTTTTTTTGTGCCTTTTTTGTTTACCATTTTAACACGAAACAAATGAAACAATTGAAATTCAATTTGTAGGCTCTCATTGGGCACTAATCAGGAGATTTGCATGCTGAGTTGTGCAGATGGAACGTAGCAGGAAAAAATATTAGGAACACAATCAAAATATATTTGTTTTGCTCGGTTTCCGCTCGGACATGCAGAAAAAAGCCTGAATCTTTGGACAGGACATTGCACTTCTTTCTTTTTTTTTTGTGCAATTCATTTCATGCAACACATCGTGAACCTGCGGCCTCTGGCCACCTGCAGGCTCCGCCTCTTCTCATTTAGTCAAAGTGAGCGGCGGCTCCAAGCGGTCGGGGAAACGGAGGAGCGGGCGGGCGAGCGAGCGATCGGAGCTCCCTCCCTTTCCCCGACTCCTTTGAAATTAAGTGAAGGGCCTCTTATTTTATCCCCTCTTGTCTTTTATCCGGCGAACAATCCCTCCCTCTCATCCCGACTCAACCCCGCTGTCAAACCGCGGCGGCTTCTCTTGTAATTCTGTAGCGCGCGGAGCCACCTGACAAAGGAGAGAGAGAGAGAAAAAAAGAGCTCATCAGTGGCCCCGGGGCCGAGTGCTGCTCTTAAAAACGCCACTTACATCCCATCACACTCACACACACACACACACACACTCTCTCCCTTTCTCACAAACACACACACACACACGCACACACGCAGACACACACACACACGCGCGCTGGCTTGTGTGCAAATGTTGTCACCTGCGCTAAAAAAAAAATGTAATTGCTGCATTTCTAAATTTAACAGAGCAGATGAAACAGCTCCTTCCAGCTTTCGGTGTGCGTCCGGTGCGTGCATGCACAAATACACACGTGAACACATGCACGCACGCACACACACACACACACACACACACACACACACACACACACAGTGCAGAGCGTGTGCAGAGGCTGAGAATAGAGAGAGGAATCCCCCGGAGACAGGAGCTCCTCAAACAGGAGACACTTACAAGTGTTCCGTCTCATCAAGCCTCCCCTCTTCCTCTCTTCCTCTCTTCCTCTCTTCCTCTCCCCCCCTCCTTCCCTCCACCCCTTCTCTCCTGCGCTCTGCACCACCGCAGAGGGAGGAATACAGGTTAAGTTGTGTGAAATCACCGTGACAGTGCATGCAAATTCGCTGTAGCCCACCCACAATAGAAGCTGACAATCCAAACCGCTGAATTTTCCCGCCGCCGGATGGCTCCTCCTCCTCCTCCTCCTCCTCTCCCCCCTTCCTCCTCTCCTTCCTCCTCTATCTCCACCTCCTCCTTCTCCTCTTCCTCTCCCCCTTCCTCCTCTACTTCCACCTCCTCGTCCTCGTCTTCCTCTCCCCCTTCCTCCACCACCTCCTCCTCCTCCACTCTATTCCTGCTCTACTCCATCACCTCCTCCTCCCCCACTTCCTCTTCTTCCTCCTCCTCCTCCTCCACTGCTGCCTCCTCCTCTTCTTCCTTTCCCTCTTCCTCCTATACCTCTACCTCCTCTTCCTCCTCCCCCGCAATCCTCCTCCTCCTTCTCCCCTACTCCCTCTTCTTCCTCCCCTACTCCCTCTTCCTCCTCCTCCTCCCCGCTGCTCCTCCTCTGGGCCTGCTTGGTGTCATCTGAACTGACCTCTCTGATGAACCGGATCCTGACGCTGCTCCTCACTGTGTCTCACTGATCGCAGGCCCCCCGGGGTGCCTCCTTGTTGTTCGTCTAGCTAGTTGTGCAATGCGTATCTACGCTCACTAGGAGCTATTTGCATGATTATGCAAGTCGTTTTCTTCACAACGACGACAACAACTACAACAACAACAACATACATATTGCGTCGCTGAGAGCACGTTCGTGCAAACGATTCAATTTCTGGCGTGCGGAGCAAACGCTCCCTTTTCTTCTCCTTTTTCCGGCGGCGCACAAGTCAGAAGGAGCGAGTGAGTGTTTCCCACTCATCCTGAACTCTATCTGCAGGATTACTCTGGAATCTCGGAGGATTTCTCGAGAGTCCCTCTCAAACTGCTTATGCTCTCTCCCCCCAAAAGCTCTGATCTGCACGCAGCATAATTGTCTAATCAGATGTATGAACATATGCACACTGGGCTTTTCCGCCTTCCATCACTCTTTACATACAGTAATCCCCCCTCCCTCCTCCCCCACTCTTGCACTTCCATCTCCTTTATTGGCCAAATCTCATCACGTCTGGATGGATGCACGGACACAGACGCGCACAGACTCCGCGTTCATTTCTTTTTTTGCGACATGCAAACTCGCTGTTCTTCATCTCAATGGGTCACACTGAAGGTTGGACATGTTGGCATCCGTCCGTCAGCTCTGTTGTGGCAACTGCAGCAGCAGCAGTTGTTGTTGTTGTTTGGAGGAGCGGCGCCTTGCAGCTGCGCCATCGGGCAGCTGTAACACCTCTCCCCCGCAGCGGAGGAGGAGGAGGAGGAGGTGGGTGAGGAGGGTGAGGAGGTGGCAGTGGCGGAGGAAGTGCCGGAGTGAGCGGAGGAAGTTTGGATTGATGTCAAAGTGTGATGTTGCACCTATTATCACTCTTTGTCCCAGAGCTCAGCTCACATGCGCTCACATGCAGACTTTTTGATTTCTGCAGGTACATGTTGTTCCACGGCGTTCTTCAAAGCATGGGAGCAGGAGCAGTGGGACGATTCTTTCCCGGGACGCCAAGGCCGAACCCTCCTCTCATCTCTGCCACAGTCTCCAGTGTTTTTTTTTATTTCATTGCGCCAGAGATGCCGAGCGAGTCTCCAGCCTTCTTTATTTGCCTGTTTTTTCTGTTTGTTGTTGTCACAGGCGCCAATTTGCATGTTGATATCAACTCATTATGATCTTTAACCGAGCTGATGAATGCAGATTATGCATCCCGGGCGCTCTGATACTTGCCGCGGCGCTCGCACGTGTGCGTTCGCATGCATATGGCTGGCACACATGGGTGCAAACACACACACACACATGCACCGTGGGAACATAAATGAATATGTATGTCCTGCAGAAGGGGGAGGAGAACAAAGATGAACAGCGGTGTTGTTTTACATCCTGTCTCCTCCGGTCGACGCAGGATAAAGTAGCGCAGCGGTGGAGGGGGAAGAGAAGAAAAAGGCTGCAGGGAGGAAGGTGAGGGGGGTCATCTGTTTCCTCCGGAGTCTCGGTTGCCAGATATCGCATCTTTCTCCACACTTTTTTCCTACTTCCTTTGCGTGTCCCGGTGGGCCACGGTCCCCCCCCCCCAGCCTGTTTCTTTGTGGTCGCGGCTCTCTGCCGAGATGCTCAGTTAATGAAACCAAAGGGAAGTGACGGCAGCAGCAGCAGAGTGAGCAGAGTGAGCAGAGTGAGCAGAGTGAGCAGGAGAAACGGAACTGCAGTCTTCAGCGACTTGTTGTGGCCAATATTTGCTTTGAGCGGAAACACTACTTCCTGTCTCTCCTGCTTACTTCCTGTGCTTCTCACTTTGGTTTGTTGCTGTTTTGACATTACATACTTTGATGTCACCGCAAACATCCTTGCCTCTAGTTGATATGCGTATCTGCCTATCGTTTTTATTTTTGTCACTATGCCTCTTTGGCCTTGTTCAGACAGCCAGGCTAAATCCGATTTTTAGCCCATACAGATTGAAACCGGATCGCCCTTTTTTAAGTCTGAACAGTGACAAACCACATGAAGTCTGATTTTTGCAAGACGGATTGAAACCACCTTCGGGAGGTAGTTTCAAATCGCATTTGGACAGATGTGTCTCAGTGTGAACAGCTCCAAACACACCGATCGGTTTTGACAGTCCGTGACGTCACTCTACACGATGCAAGAGCCAATGCTCCAGACCAGAGGGTGCCATTCCAGGTGCGCAGCTGTAACATAATGGAGCAGACATAAGAAGTAGAAAACAACAGTCCCTGGACAGAGGAGGAAACTCATTGGCTCATCAGTGTGTGGGGAGATACTGTAGCTCCATTAAAGTCAAGCTCCAGGGCAGGGCATGTTTGGCAACAAGTAACGCTATCGCAATGATATGACGTCACACACTACACGCTACGCTGGAGGGTGCCTCCAATCCGACGTCATTGCTCCAGCAGCCTGTCAGATGGATCAGTAATGTGGCCCAGTCTGAACAGAGCCAGATCCCATTTGGACAGTGAGCCCTAAAAATTTGAGAAGGAATCTGATTTGAATCAGATTTGCGTGCAGTCTGAACGCAGCCATAGCCTCCTCTCATTTCCTTCATTTATTGGAGGAAAGTGTAACGTTTTCCACACATCAGATTTAAAACATGCTGCAACATTTTCTCCAAGCTTTCGGGAGTTCGCCGTTCGAAGAGTGACGTCCCAGTATGAGAAGGATGACGGGCTACTGGTAGTTTCCCTTCTAGTCTGCACTGCTTGCTGTGGCTGCAACCAGTCGGCCTCTCTGGCCGGATGGATCAATTGGAAACCATCACACGTCCTCAATGGTCTCTGGACACTGTTGCCGTTGGAAAAACAAAACAATACAGAACAGCTGGATGTTGCAGACTTGGCACACTGGCAAACAAACAGGCCGGATTCGGACGTCGCTGTGTTTTGATGCCCGCATGCTGTTACTAAGCAACGCTCATAAAAGTCCTTAGTCACTGAGTTTTTGTGAGGTAAAAAAAAAAGCAGCCAATCTCAGCGAGGTCACGGCGAGCGGCCGGGGCAGGCTGGCCTCCTTCCTGGGAAAAGTATTGACTCGGAGCGAATCGGGCCACAGCTGCAGACAGCTAGCACACGCTCGAGCTGCTCGAGTTTTTTAAGCAAAAACCTGCCAGTTTGCAAGTTTTGTTCGGTGTTCACGATGCGCAGCACGTCTCTCCGCTGGCGACTCGGGTCGTTGTTTCACGCACACAGCTCGCGTATGTGCACGCACGTCCGTCTGAAGTGACCGAGTTAACCCGGTAGCGTGAGAAGCTGAATTATTTATGGCGCAGAAGCCCACCAGAACCCCGATCCGATCTTGCCTGCGTTACAAATGATTACCTCCGTGGCTATACGGAGGCGCAGGCTTCACACTTCTGCATGCGAGAGTCTGCGGAGTCATGTTTATTTTATGAAGCCGCGAGAGCAGAAACTTTTTTTTTCACGTGCCAACAGAATTATACAGCGAGATGCAAATGACGACGTGCGTTGGTTGGCTGCGGGCGCTCGGACGAGAGAGAAAGGGACGGCGACGATGTTGTAGTTTAGGCCTGTAAATCGGCAAATGTGGATTGTTGAATTGTTTCCAATGTGTTGCCGATTCTCCACCTCTTGCTGTGTGTTTGCTGGATTATCGCGTTTTTATTTAAAGTTCAGTCTCCCGTCCCCATGTTTATTTAGATGCCGATGCTCCAACACCCTTTGTGAGACGCAAAGAAGCAACACATGGAGAACATACGCACAGCACGTGAGGCACCGAAGCGGAAGCGCAACTGGACTTTTGAAGTTGCACGCAGGCTCAGTGGCGCCTCCTGCAGAAGCTCTTGTCCCCTCTTGCCCTCATTAGAGGCCGCGCTCACGCAGAACGTGCCCCCGACTAAGTTGCGCGCATTTGAGATCCGCACGTCGCATCAAAAGTGTCCGAGAACAGCGCCTGGAATTGTTTTTCACCGCATCTCGCTAGTGAGGATTTAACACAGAGAGTGGAACCTTCTGCGGATCTGCGATCAGAGGCGTTAATCAGAGGAAAAGCAGACAGATGGTGGGCGTGCAGTGACTCAGCAACTTGTGGCCAGGTGTGTGTGTTTGTGTGTGTGTTTCCGTGTGTGGGTGGGTGGGTTGGCCGGCAGCTCCCAGCGGCGGCCGTACAGATTGATGGGGAAGAACCCTGAACCAGCCTTGATGGTGACTCACTCAACCCACGCTCAGGAAACACACAGACTCACACACACATTCTGGACACTTGTTGCTTGATTTGCACTCCTGTTGAATTGACGTCTCGGTACTTTGTGCTTTTTCATTTTTTTTTGTTAAAAAAGGTGTTCAAGGTGATGGTGGGGATACATAAAAATACTTCCCTGAAAAAGATTCTGAGATTTTATCGTGCAGTGATGATAGATGCTACTGTGAGGATGTGTTGCCCAAAAAGAAGCCTGAAGGAAAAGACAAATGTCATTAGGGACAAAAGGTCTTGAGCTTTTTGGCCCCTTTAATCTACATTTGTTAAAAACAAAAAACAAAAGCTGAAGCTGTTCCACTCTGGCTGAATCTAAAGCCACTTAAATACAGGAGCAGTTAATAGATGCCACAGACACGTGTCGCTTGAACCCTGAGCGGTCGAGGCGACGATGTCTCCGCTGAGAGTGGCGCAGTGTTTACACCTGAAGTTCCCGTTGAAGTTGGCCGAGGTTAATGCACAGAGTCTCCCATGCAGCGGGGGATTTTCATGCGCTGCATCTAATGAACAGCTTGTAATCGAATCACCGTGAAGGGTGCGAAGTCGGTCCACAGTGTGAGACTGTGACCCTCCATGAAGGACCGGGCGTGCAGGAAGGCGGCGTTTGCCTCTCTGGAGGTCAATCATATTGACGGCAGCTTCAAGATGTTTTGGGTTAATGCATGTGTGCATATCTGTGTGTTTTTTTCCTTTTTTTTTTTTTCCTGCTCTGGCGAGTGAATGGACATGACTCCCCTGGTTGGGACATGGATTTCAGTCTTGTAATCTAATCGCTGGGGCCAGTAAATCAAATTACAGAGAGCCAGCCAAGAGATGGGCGTGTCGGTGTGCACAGTGCCTGGCAGCCAGAGAGGAGCTGAGTTCTTGGCTAAGAAAAACACCCAAATAACGGCAGGAATTGTCCAGAGGCATCTCAAAGACATACGTTGCTTCGCGAAGGGACAACTGTGGAGTCTTGAGTTTGTATTGTTGGCATTGCAAATTATTCTTCAAGGTTTCTGGAATTTCTTCTGTAAATAGTCTCAGCCAATGGCAAGGACTTCAAAAACTCAGGTTTGCAATGTTCATATATTCAACCAAGGCTGTTGAGTTCCCGTAACCCAGGAAAGGTCCACTTCTAGAGGTGGACTGTTTCAGTGGTGGATACAAAAAAAAAAAAAACTGATTCAAATCATGTGTATTCATGAGATGGTGCAGAAAATATCTGAAAAAAACACAAAGACCCATTGTGTTTATCAAAAGAAAAAAACAATGTAAAGGTTTAGAGAGACATTCTCTGAATTTATTTGCCCCCCTGCTTTCCTTGTGTTTTAAATCATCTGCACCAGATGCGGACAAAAGCATCCCGCCGGGTTCCTTGTTGACTTGTTTGTCACGTTTCACTTCCTGTCTGTCTTGTTGCGACGCAAATGGCGGCGGACGTTGCGGGTCGTGTTTCAGGCAAGAGGATAAAGAAGTAGGAGAAGGAGTAGAAAGAAGAAGAAGGAGGAGGAGAAGGATGGGATTTAGAGAGTAAAGAATCAGAGGAGGCAGAAAGGCTGCTGCATATAAATTCTTTTATGATGGTGCCAAATCATCTAAGAAATTTCTTTTCTTTTTTTTTTTATATATATAAAAGTGCAATTTAGAGAAGGAAGGAAATCGGTGGAGGAGAACAGATGGATGCCGTGAGGGAGATCGATGTGGGGAATAGAGTGAAAAGAGCCGGGAGAGAAAATACAGAGAGGTTACAGATCCTGCGTGAAGCTTTGCCGTAATTGCATGTTTGAACTTTGCCGTGTGTTCTCTCGCTAGCGCGGCTGCCGCCACGTCTCTCTTGCCATCTCCAACCAACAGGTGCAGATACAGGAAACGGCATTGAGTCTTTTCGAGGAGAAAATAACAGAAAAAAAAACAGATCTCGCATGATGCGACGCTGAGCTAAAAAGGCGTCTTGTCACAAGGTTTAGCGCCTCAAAAAGCCCCAGAGTACAATTAGCCGACTCGTCTCGTCTCCTGAAAGGCTCTCGAGCTCCTCGGCTTGAATGAGGTTAGCTGCTGCTGCTGCCCCCGTGCACTCCAATCGGGGCGCAGCCATCGCGGCTCCGGCGGCGCTCCGGTAATCACCGCGTTTGTTCTGCGCTGAATGCACAGGCGTCGATGCAAACCCGGTTTTCCGTCAATGCTAACGCCGTCTGGCAAGTGGAATTAATTCACGGGGGGACGCCAACAATAACCCCCGCAGCGCCCGTTGAGAGGCAGCAGCTGTCTCGACTCCTCGTTTTCTTTTTTTCTTCTTGTTTTTAAATGATCTCTCTTCCTGCTATTTCTTAAATATCAGACTCTTGTTCGCTCACACGTTTTACGTCGGCGGTTTTAACGGGCGAGATAAAGGAAACAGATTTGAGCGAAGCTCGCGCGCGAGTTTAGCGAGCAAAGCTCGTGTTATCAGCTGAAAATGTCGCTCTTCCTCTTCAGAGACTCGGCTTGTATAATCCCAGACTGTTTGAAGTACAAGTTAGTCTCTCTCTCTCTCTCTCTCTCTACCGCCGCCACTGTGTTCATGCGTGTCCTCGTGCATGTGCAAGCATGGATTATTTCGGCGAGTTCAGGGGCTCCGGCAGCCTCAGCCAATTCTAATGAACCAATTACAGTCGGGCCTTTTTCCTGCTCGTCGCCTTTCATTTGATAGCAGCATCCAACGCTTGCATGCTAAGCCGCTTTAACTTTGGCGGCATTTCATTAACTTTTCAAACACTGGCTTCAGAAGTTGGCGTCAGCTGTTTTCAAAAAGAGGAACGTATAGAAGACGAGGTTCAGATCCAAAGTCTGAGTCAGTAATTGGGACCGGCAACTGTGTTTTATGTATGAAATGTATAAAATAACATTTAAATTATTGAACGTCACTCTAGATGCATTTATCTGTGAACCCTTTAGAAATTTGGAGAAAAAAATTATGCTAAATTGTTACTCTTGCTAAATATTTTTCTCAGCAGTTGTTAAAGCAACATGAATCAAAGCTTCCAAGCTGTGTTGTGCCAATCGGGGCAACTCCAGAGGCACATTATGCAAAAAATGAATGAATAAAAAAGAGCAAAAGAGAAGAATAAGTTGCCAATTTTAACTGAGCATGAAACAGGATGTCCTGCGGA
>NW_027466109.1:1020000-1050000 GCF_046127955.1 Nelusetta ayraudi | reverse complement strand
GAGACTAGTGTGTGTGTGTGTGTGTGTGTGTGTGTGTGTGTGTGTGTGTGTGTGTGTGTGTGCGTAGCCGAGTCTCCCCGTGGCTTCTTCATACATATACATGGCCGCTAAAGAGACGCTCCATGAATACCATCGTGGAGGCGGGGTCGCCCCACCGCACTGTCTGCCTTCCTACGTGAGCGCAGCGCCGGTTCTCTATATTGGGCTGTTTTGCATGATCGTCTCGGACGGCGACACCCCCGACCGTCTGGGAGAGTTTGCTCTTCATCAGGTTTATTTACCTGTTTATCCATTTATTTCACGCAGAGGAGGCCTCATGTGGGGATGTGGCATGCAGAGGTTCCTAAAGAGATGTATGTATATGCTGGACAGTGGCACCAGTAGGCGGGGACTGGGAAGGTGGGGGCGTGGCCATCCTAATCTGTCAATGGATCCCAAAGCAGGAAAATTAGGAAGTTGTGGGGAAAAAAAAAGTTGAAGTTGAGTTTTGGTGGACATCGAGACACCACTGGGCCTTTTGAGTACCACCTCAAAGTGGGCGGAGTCATCAGAGCAAGACTGACCAAAGGTTCCTTGATGTCATACGTCACGGAAACATATGTCTTACAGTCAACAGTTCAGTTTTGGCAGCTTATGTAATGTCCACTGGTATCAACTTGAAAGCCTGATAGATCTTATGAAGCAGAACTTAGAACCCAGCCAATTGCCTAGTACTGAAATAGTAGCTGGGACCCGGTTGGACCACCCGATGGAAAAGCTTAAAAACCAAGTAGTGCTGAGCTGAGGTTATTGTCAGGCCTGGACGCAAGGCAGAACTCAACGGTCTTAAATGTAGCAGACTTTTTTGGAATCACCAATGACCTCTAAACAGAGTGACAAATGAATAGGCTATGAAATTCTAAAATAACCTAACATGGCTCTCTGAAGAGAAACCTCAAGTATAATGAAAAAAAGAATAACGGAAAAAAAAAAAGTCACTCCAGGAGGAAAAAGGCTAATGATCTAGAACTAAGAAAATAAAGCAAACACAAACATGAAAAAAATAACAAATCAAAATGCTCTGTCAGGAGGAAAACCAGACCTAATAGAAAATGAGTTAAAACATAAAACAACTCATGCCAGAGGATCTAAGAAAAACTATGAAACTTGAATGAATGAACCCAAAATCACTCTCAAAGAGGAAAACAAAAAACTATGAAAAGAAACTAAGACTAAAAATCTAAACTAAGCTTTAAAAGTTACAAAAATCTCTCACCTCAAGGAACAAAGGCTTACTTGCAGCGATCTCTGGCACTGTGGACATGGGCTGAGAACAAGCTCGGGAGAACTGACCTACTGACAAAGACACTCTGGCACAATGGGGAACAGGTGAAGACAATCGGTAATCAGGTCAGACACACAGGTGACGCATGTGCTCTGACAGGAGAGGAGAGTTGGTTGCTTTTCAAAATAAAGCAGGAAATGACAGTACTAGAAAACCAAGACAAATCAACCCATACCACGGTGTGACAGTGATGATGGAGAAGCCCCTATGTTCTGAGCACCATCCACTCTCACGTTCCTGGGCAGTCTGGGGCAGCCGCTTTAGCAGGAAGCTGGAGCAGCAGCAGGCCGAATCTACAGCAACGTTCTGGCTGTGTGGCGGCGGCGGAGGAGGAGGCGGCCATCGCTACAGCACCGTGTCGCCCCGAGAGACAATCCAAGAAACTCAGTGGTGGCTTTGGGTTTTTTGATGTGCCACTCCAAGATTTCCCACGATTCCCCCCCATTCAGTGACCGTCTGAGTGCAGAGCTGCAGGCGCTACTGACACTCAGGTTATCGCTGATTCTTGTCTCGCTCTGTGTGTGTGTGTGTGTGTGTGTGTGTGTGTGTGTGTGTGTCCTCAGTTTGTATGAACAACTTGTACATGCGTGTCCGCAGGTTACTAATCCTTGAGTGTGTGTTGGCGTGTGTGTGTGTGTGTGTGTGTGTGTGTGTGTGTGTGTGTGTGTGTGTGTGTATCTGGTTGAAATCTTTTAATGCAACTGTTTATCAGAGCCTCAGGGTATAAAACTCTCTCTCTCTCTCTCTCTCTCTCTCTCTCTCTCTCTCCCTCTCCCCTGCTTACTACTTTCTCGCACTCTTTTTCTCTCTCTCTCTGTCTCTCTCTCTCTCTCTCTCTTTCTCCAAGATTTCCCTTTAATGAAACATTGGCCGCTATGTTTTGCCGCAGCTGCAGGCCCGGGTTGTGAGTCTTTATTAGTAGTGACTTAGTGTTGCGTCTGCTCGGGGAGGGCTGAGCCGTGTGAGTGCGGCTGCCATCCTCCTCTTTATTACGCCACGTTGTAACCGAGCTGCGGCGGCGAGTCCCAGGCCTCCTCTCTTTATGTGTGTGCATGTGTGTACGAGCTTGTGTGTGTGTGTGTGTGTGTGTGTGTGTGTGTACTCCTGGCAGCTGTCGTGAACATGCTGTCTAATCATCTAACGTGTCACTCTTTGCAGTGAAACAGATTTCATGCTCCGGTCGCCGTCACTCTGCTGCTGGGGAGCCATCGTGTCTCTCACTCCACTCGTTCAGAGCTTTAATTGCGCCACCGCTGTGTGTGTGTGCGTTGGTATGTGTGTGTGTTTTATTTTTTTCAGACATATATCACAATGCAGCAGTCTGAATGTATATTTGAATACATATATAGCGTATGAATTCTGCTGCTGAACTTTATTTTACCTCTGTATGTCAGTCAGAGAATCACAGCGTGTGTGTGTGTGTATGTGTGTGTGTGCGCGCGCGTGTGTGTGTGTGTGTTGGGGGGGAGACAATTAAAATATTTACAGCCAAAGTTAAACAACCATGAACTATTTTTGAGTTCTAGCTGCCTCTGAGTTCTTCCGGCGGTTCCTCTGAATGCTCTCCTCGACACAGAGCCGAGTTGTATCTCTTTGGTGTCAAAGGGTCGCGGCAGCATTTTTTCTGAACAAACGCCGAAGAAGAAGAAGAAGAAGAAGGAAAAACCAATGCCCTGCAGCAAAAACCCTGGGAGGGTTCATGAGAAGTGCCATGAAATCGTCCTCTTTCATCCGTGGAAGGCGCAGACGAGACGTTGTGTTTCCCTGTGATTAATATTAATGATCATATGAGATTCCAAGTGAGGACGCTAAATCTATATTTGACGGGCCCTCGATGTGGCACGTTTCAAATTGAGCCACAGAGTGAAATAATGCATATGAATGTAATCTTTTGCAAGAAAAAAATCTCTCAATAATACAATAAAAACATTTTTTGTCTTTTCATTTGCTAAGTTGCGTAAAAAGCCGTTTACACAGCAGCCCAGAACACAGATCAGTCTGGATTTTTCTGGTTTTACTCCAGTTTTGTGGAACCACTTTCACATGGTTTCAATCTTAGGTCTTGTCATGGTCTCAGACAGTCAAACAGCCTGGAGTAGATTTTCAAAGGTTTGTTCGTTAGCAGGAGCCTTTCCCGCCATTAGATGGCGCCCAATCTGACACACAGTGCCTTTAAACGCGGAATCACCTTCTGCCCTGGCTGAGGCCTTTTTATCAGCCGCCTGCAGGTTAAAAATCCAAACTGGCAGCTTCTTGTGACGGCAGCAGAGGCTGTTTTATGACACGACTAAATCTTTTTACATATTTATTCATCTTTTTTGATTAATTGCACCGCCAACAAGCAGACGGCCTGATAATGACAGTGGCTGGCTGGATGGCTTCTGGGACGGCGGCGCCGCGAGCAGCGAGCAGGTTTGGCGGCGTGTGACGGAGGAGGCCGCGCCCCCCCCACCCTCCATGACAGACTGCGGCGGCGGCGGCGCCGTCTCAAATATACGACTGCAGGTGATGCGCGCCGCTAATTAAAATTGATTACGGAGCGCCGCGAGATTTGTGCCCTTCAGTAATAGCTCCCCTCCTCCTGCGCTATCGCTCAATCATTCGCCTCGTTTTTTTACCCCGAGCAGCTCTCTCTCTCTCTCTCTCTCTCTCTCTCTCTCTCTCGTCTCATGAACCCACTTTGACTCCCCTTTTTTTTTCTTTTGCCACTGAATCCTGTCAGTTTGTCACGAGCAGCTTGTTGATGCGTCTGATAATGATGATGAGGGGGGGGAGCCGGGGGTTGGTAGGGGGTTGCACAGCCGCACACAGTCGGAGGCCGAACAATCCCTCAGCGTGACCTTATTAACAGGAGCCATCGTCGTCGTCGTCATCATCATCGTCGCCGTCATCATCATAAGGAGGGGAAAAGTGAAAAAAGAAATGCTCGCAGGGAAAATGACCCCTTGGCTAACGATGGCAACTTCCACAAGGAGCGTTACTGAGCGGGAGGGTGTCTCTCTTCGAGGGAATTACCTGAAAGGGGACGAAGCCGAGTGTGCCGGCAGGGGCACGACTGGGTTGTACTTTGGGGACAGAGGCGGCTGTGACCCCGGTGGGACGTTGACCACACTGACGTCCATGCATCAGGTCCTCGTTGTCTCTGAGCCGTCCTGTCCACATCTCTGCCAATAGATGGTTGCTGGTCACCCTCCCCATCTCGACTCCTCTTCCTCCTCTTCAGCCTGTCTCTTATTCTCATCTTTTCATTTTTCACCGTCTCGGCCCGTCTGTCTTCCTCTGTTCGCCCGTCGTCTTTTCATCCATCTGCAGCATCTACAGTTCCACAGGCTTGGATTTTTTATTTTTCTATTTCATATATATATATATATATATATATATGTGTGTGTGTGTGTGTGTGTGTGTATATACATATATATATATATATATATATATATATATATATATATATATATGTGTGTGTGTGTGTGTGTGTGTGTGTATATGTATATATATATATATATATATATATGTATATATATACACACATACAAATATATGTATATGTATGCATGCACATATGTGTGTGTTTATGCTTGTGCCTGTCTGTTTGCCAGCATGTGCGTGTGAGCGTGTGCGTGTGTGTGTTACCTGCATATAAACGGCGCGTGCCTCTCAACCTGCCCAGGCTTGGGATTAAATGTCAGTCCGCTGGATTGATGTTCTCTCTGATAGAACGCCACAGCAGGAACGAATCCATCGCTGCGCCGCAGATGGGAATAGAAAAGACACACTTGAAAGGAAAAAAATGAAAAAAGAGGGGGAAAAAACGTCAAATATCGAGCTCAGAGAGGCGGGCGTCAGCCGTCCTGGCGAAAGCCGAGGGGTGTGCAGGCTGTTGATGGTCCATGTTGGGCGCGGGATGAGATTCTATGAGCGCACATCGGCGGTAAAAGGGCGGCAGGTTAAATGGCTCCTTTTTCCGGCGCGGCAGTGAGGGTCACACGCTGGTAATGTGCCGCGCGTGGCTGGCAGCGCGCCACCGCCAGAAAGGCCACGGCAGCTATAGTTTTAGCAAAGTGATAGAGCGAAGTGGGGGTGGGTTAGCGCGTGAGAGTGTGTGTGAACGTGAGAACATGCATGTATGAGCCAATGCGTGTGAAGGAGAGGGTGTGTGAGTGTATGAAGAGCAGCCGGTTCACGGCGGAGGCAGCAGGATGATGTACGGGGCCGCCGCTGCAATTCTGGCACTCGTCCATTTCTCCCTCTTTGTGAGAACTGTTTCATCAGAGCGTCCTCTGCCAGTGACCTTGCTTAATGTAGAGCCTCCGCGGCAGGAGCCTGGGCGCGGCTCTCTGCCACACGTGCACAAATATAAAAGTTAGCATAGTGAAAATGCTCATGCGTCCAAGCTGGGATATTTCTTGGAGTATTTAAAAAAAAAAAAAAGAACAAAAAAAGACAAATGCTTGAAAATGCTTTTTTTTGTTTTTTTGTTTTTTTCAGCAATGTGCAATAAATAAAAAAAAGTGTCAATCTGAATTTAGTAGCATCCAAATGCAATATTTTGTTGGGTTGTTTTTTTTGTGTATGTGTGTTTGTACATCCCCGTTACTCATTTATCATTTCCTGACTAGAAGAAACTGAAAAATTCGGAGGCAAAACTCACTGGAGTCTCCAGGCTTTCACAAACTAGCTTGCATCTTTCTCGTTTGTTGCTTTCACTCAACTACTAATAGAGGTAGCACAAGTGCTACTTCCACTAGTACTACACGTCTATAGAAAGCATAACAGGGATGGTAGACGTGCATGCACCGGTGGCAACCACAGCTCCCACGCTAACCCTCCACTTACATCATATGCTCACAACCAGGCTGTGACTGTCAATCTGGCAACACAACCACATCCCTTATCAGTGATGGGGTTTTTATTTGTCAGGATAAATGACCATGTTTGAAGGGTAATAAAGCAGAAAACAAAAATAGATGAATCGACAAATATTTACTATTGGCTGCTTGTGAAATGTCAGGATTTTACGAATAATTTGCCATAATTTGCCGTTCTGGTCAGCCTGTCTGACTGGCGACGCATCAGAAGACAATAATTTGGGCAGCGAAAAACAGGAAACAAAACAAATTAACGGCGGGCAAATTGATACGGAACAGCTGAACGACACTGGAGACGACAAGTGCATTTGCATGTGAATTTGTCATTGCTGTGATGTTTAAGACGTAATTTACCAATTTTCTCCCTGTTTTTCTCTTTCTTGCAGTCCCTGGACCAGCTGCTGAGAGGTTAGTGCAATCCTATTACCGTATCTGTTCCCATCCTACACTGTGACCGATAGACTGAACACTGTTTGTGTGGCGCTTTGGTCTGCCGGCACGAAAAGAGTTTCAGAGAATTATATAAACGGCCTGCCTTGGTTCCTCTTCCACCCTAAAATGTGGTTTAGAAATGAAGAATGAGTCCTTTTTTCTGTGGGATTTTATGCTGGCAGACAGCAGTAACAGTATGTTTCCAGCAGGCACATCTGCAGTAATGCTATATTTCTTATTTCGGGCAGAGCACGGCACATTTCCCGGCTTTAAGTCAAGAAGTAGTCACGCTGGGAGAAATGTAATTCATTTCACAAAGTCCTGTATTGTCCGGACTCTCCAGTTTATTCGGCAGCCGATGTGGCCCCCACAAATCCCCGGAAAACGGGGAAATGTTCTTAGCGAGCGTGCGGCTGAGGAGCTGTCCTTGGTGCTGAACTCGCAGGCGATTTGAGAGCGGGACTTTAGCGTCCCGCGCTCCACTCGCGCTGCAACACTGGGTAATAAATGTACAGTGTGGGGACACATGATTGCATCTGAGACGGTGCGAGACTGTGGCTTTTATGTCGAGTAGACAGTTTGTGGCAGAAACTCAGGAGATGAAATGTTGTTGTTTCACACTTTACTCTCTCTTTTTTTTTTTTTTTGAAGGGCTGATTTTGCTGATGTTTTATTTTTCTTCTTTCTCACTATTTTCCCCAAAGTGTGGGCATGCTGATTTCTTTCCACCTTCTTTCCCCATGATGTCGTCCTGTGAATATGTCAGCGCAGAGCTTGTAACGTTTACAGAGATCTGTTGGTGTAAAGTGGAATAGGAAATAGATGGGTGTATTTCAGGCTGTACAAAGTCAGGTGGAAATTAATGTTTATTTGCCAAGAAGACTAATTTATACTCTCGTAAATTGTGCCACCGTGTCTTTCCAGACATCACCGCTCATATAAGAGAGATATGAGGTCTAGCGGGGCTTCAGAAAGCAGGGATTAGCAGTGAGGAGGCCACTAACGCAAACTCAATCTGCGTTGGCGCTTAATTGTTTCACATTTGGATGCATCTTTTTCGTGAAAAGGAGGCCCCTCAGCAGCAACCAACCAGCTCTGCCTTCTTTTTTTAAAAACAAGAGGGGGAAAAAAAGCCCTGGCATCAGTCAGACTTTATCTGGCTGCGTGTTCCTCAACCACCGCCGCTCACATCTGCCGTCTTGGAGGTGTTGGAGTCTTGACGGCGGCAGGTGGGCGTGTGTGGAGGAGCCGAGATGGCAGCAGGATCAGAAACGTCTCGTCTCTCTGTTAGCGCACATCACACCGAGACATCCAGCCTCCAGCTACGTCTCTCTCTCTCTCTCCCTCCTGCCCGTCCACATCCTTCAACGCTGCACGTACAGTTCCGCACAATGCCGAGGCAAACACACACACACCCATCCATCCACCCACACACACACACACACACACACACACACGCACACACACACAAACATCGTGTGCCCTTCCAAAAAAACAAAGGGTTGCCTGATATGAACCATATCTGTTCGCTGCGTTGCATCTGCCTCAATCCTGTTAAGTGTGTGCATGCGGATGCAACAGTATTATGCGCTTGTGTGTGCATGTGTGTGTGTGTGTGTGTGTGTGTGTGTGTGTGTGTGTGTGTGTGTGTGTGTTATGGGCATTTCTGTGCCGTAAAGGACAAACTCATTAGACATAGATTCTGTCTAATGACAGCAGAGAAGCACACTAATTAACAGCCTCGTTAGGACTCAAGCAGCTCTCCTGCTGTGGAGGAGGCATGTGTGCGCACGCACACGGACACAAACACATGGATGCATACAGATGTGCACAGTGCACAGAAACAGGCACACTTCACACACAGCAGAAAACACATATATAGACAGATGTATGTAACGTGTGACTGCAGAAAGCTTAGAAAGAAATGAAGGAGGCGCACGATGCAGATGAACACACGGCGAGGACACACATCACAAACACACACGTGCAAAACAGGCCACCGTGCCAATCAAGCCGCCGTCCATCCGTCCGTCCGTCCGTCATCGTGAGAACGTGCCATGTTCCTTCATGGTGCCCTAATAAAGGTCAGGCGTTATGTGCGCTAGGGCTGTGCCATTAAGCCGTAATCCTGATCAGCCGCTGCTTCTGTCACCTCACGTGTGCTCCACTGTCTATTTTCCCACACACACGCACGCACGCACGCACGCACGCGCACACACACACACACACACACACACACACACACACACACCACCCACATTCTCTTTTATTCACCTCCTTTTTCCCCCCTTCCTACCTCATTGGCTCTACTTTACTAATATGAATATGCAAATGTGTCTCTAAATGACTCAATTAAAACAGAACGCAGAAGGCCACTGCAGTTATGGCCACACAGAGATCATGTAAAGGAGAAACTAAGGTCAGAATCATTTTTAGACACAGAATAAAAAGAAAAACCCTACACGCTCTGATGATGAGATGAAGGAATTATTATTTATGCTAGCCGTCGGCTCTGCCTTCTGAGACCTTTTGTCCCCTTCCAAAACATGGAAACTCCAATAAAGTGAAGCAGAGACTGGGTGTTTTTACAGGAGACTGTAAACAGAGGGCTAAATGCTATTTCTTTGAGATCTAAAGAGTTCTGATGTTGCTCTTAGCCTGAAAAGAAGAAAAAAGATGGGCGTAGTATGAGAGTGGCCATGTGTATTTAAAGGAAAGATGCTAACAAATTGAGTGGGTAAATAGGCGTGAGAATGACCTCTTGCGTGTCTGCCATTACGTCCAAACATATTATTGTGTATCTCTGCTTCCCATCTGTCCGTACAGTGTGATGGTGATGCCTGTGACAGGATAATTCATTTTAAATGCCTTAAAGGGAGGTCGGAGAGTCTCCCTGCTGTGCCTGTAGTTATGCATGAATGGCCATTTAAAGACACACACACACCCACACAGACACACACACACACACACACCCACTGACAGCGTAGAGGCCGTTTGCCGGCCGCTCCATTCTGTCTTCATGACGCTGCTCCGGCCGGGCAACTCTCCATATATCCAATAATTTAGCCCTTATCTTGCTGGGGGAGGTCATTTGTAGGGGAATGCATGCATGCATCCCCATGTGAGTGTGTGAGTGTGTGTCCGTGCGTGCGAGTTGTGTGTGGTTGTAGCGCTCAAGCTGCAAGCAACTCACGAGCACATTTTGCTCACCACCAACCTTGATTTGCTCCATTGTTGGAGCCTCATAAACATTTGGCATTTGCAATCACCCTGCGCTGCCTTGGCTGATTACTGCCAGTTTGTTGGGGATGCGCAGGGGGAAGATTCCAGGCCGGTTGCTTGACAAATGGAAGAAGCAGAGACCCGTCATCCCCGTTAGTCGGCGTACAGTTGAGTAATTATTGATGCAGAAAGCCGCGCGGTGGAGGTAGAGGTTTAGAAGAGGTGTGCGGTCGGCCTTGAGTGCAAAAGACAAAAAAAACAACCAAGAAATGCTTTCCGCACATGGGAACCCAACACTGAGATGGGATCAATGCTGCTGGTCTTATTTGGCTCCTAATTATAACAGCCATTTCTGATCAATTGGCTCCTCTCCTCACCGGCAAACTTAGTGCCCTGCTTTTGATCAATGGCCACACACGCGCACACACCCCCCCCCCCCCCCCCCCCCCCCACACACACACACACACACACCTAAACCCACACAGACTTTTATGCTTTCTTGGTTTTTGCCTCATGGCACACACACACACACACACACACACACACACACACACACACACCAGGATGAAACCATGTAAATGCGTTTGATCAATGCCCACTCAGCCTGACAGCAGGATCTGCATTATTTCATGCTCCGAAGATTTAATTGATTGCCAGATAAAATGATCAGTGAAGGAATCTTTTATGTCGTTTTTGTTTTCTTCGCCCCGGAACCCCCTGTCTACCGCCCCGCCTTTCCCCCCCGCTCACACACACAAAAGCTTTTGTCCGATTCATTTGCAAGGAGAAGGGGTTCGTCCTTGGATGTGCGCCGCTGTGATCTTGGTTTTTCATCTTGAAAACTCTGAGCAGGTGGATGTTCAAGGAGCTTTTCCAGCTGTCGTGTTTTTTTTTCTCACGCGCTGCTTGTCATTGTCAGGAGGTGAACCTCATCTCTTGAACACACAGCTTTATCCGAATTGTTGAGGGTGTGTTTTTGTCTACTTTTGTGTAATCATTTCATTGTGTATCAACTTTTATCCCTGATGTGGGTCCACCTCCTCCTTTGCAGATTGGTTTCAGGGTGAAATTGCACTAAAACTATTGAATGGTGCCATGTTGGTTTTCATATACTTTCATCAGCTCAACAAGGTGCTGGAAGAATTTCTCAGAGATTTGGCTGCATATGCAGTTGTGGCAGATTTGAAGGCTGCACGTGATGCCAAACATTCACCACATCCCAGTGACGCTCTGCTCGATGGAAATCTGGTGGCTCTTTAAAGTTTGAGATCATTCAGCCCACTGGGCTACAAACCAGATTGATTTGATTTCAGCTTTGTTGTCTCGGTGCGTCGTCCTGTCAGGAGTGGCCTTCAGAAGAAGATGAAGGCCACTCCTGGTCTAGATGGTCAGAATGGGATGGGACACCAAAGCCACACCTCCACACTGAGGAAGGCTTTGGTGTTCAAAATGACGCTCAGTTGGTTCTAATCGACACCAAAATGGGCCGAGAAAAATATCCCTCCACTCCATTACTTTTAGGAGCACCTGGGTGTTTCTCTCTTCAGCTCAGTGGCGCCACAGACACACTGCTCCTGAGTTAAACTGCTGCTTTCTTATCTTAAATGGTTGGTGGAGTCATGGGTCGAGTTCTTAACTCAATCTTTGGGCTATTTTAACACAGCGCAGTTTAACACGGCGCCATTGCGCTTGTCGAAGAAGGCAGTGGCAATGGCCAGCAAAGAGCCAGCAAGAAGGCCAGCAAATTTTTTTTTTTTTTTTAATAATCAGGTAGAAAAGTCGATGAGAGCATAAAAACATGGTTACAACTGAACACACTTATACACATAAAGTACAGTCAGTCATATATTGCAGGAAATTAGACTGAGAATCCTACCAGGCAGTTACAGGAACCAAGAGAGCCAATTCCTCTTTCCCTTGATAATTGACTTAAAATCCCCTGAAGTGAGCAGACCTGATAGCTTTAAGTCCTCCTGCTCGTCTTATCCAGGTAGTGGCTCCAGAAAATCAGAAGGCCTTCTCACCCTAATTCAGTTCAAACTCTCAGGACCTGCATCAGAATGACACCCTGAGAGCACCGCTGATGATAGCCAGCAGTTTCCACACATATAGGTGTGCAAATCTTTTGGGTAGAAGCCTGAGAAAGGATTTGTAAGGTAGAATCGCTAGCTTCAGTCTCCGACGGGGCCATAAAGACGGAAAAAGATCTGCTGGAGTTTTCCGATTCCAACTTTTCGGATTGTTTATTTCTGAAGAGAAGATGAGGCGGGGAAAAAAAAACGGTTAGGTATATTTATAATAAGTGCAATGTTTCGGTTGGAGGACGAGTCTAAGTGAATGCAGATGGCAGCCAGTGCTTCTAACACACACACATACACTCGTCTGGTGCTGCGCCGCACCTCCTGCTCCTCCCCCTCCTCCTACGTCGCGCATCTGTGTCAATATATTTGCATTGTTCGGAGGCCTCGGCTCATTTTTTTTTGTTGACTTATTTTCTGCATCGGAAACAATCTCTGTGGCAATTGGGGAAAGGGATTAATTTTATGCAAATGTATGCAAATAAGTGTGACACAGAAACTCCATCCACCGCCGCGTCTATGCAAATCGTGTTTGCCAAACAGGCGTTACTGGAGGAAGGGTCCCGTACTTCCCAGCCTCACCCCCTCCCTCCTTTCCCTCCCCCCCGGCCTCCCCCACATCCAGCCCAGCCCTCTGAAGCTCTTCCCAGTCCTTCCTCCCCCCCCTTCCTCCCCGCTAGAATTTTTTCCTTATGCTTTAGTTCTTTTTTTTCTCTCTCCCCGCTTTTAATCATTTTCCCTTTTGCCCCCCTCCTACCCTCCACCCCCCCCCCCCCCCCTCTTTTCTGGCCGCAAACTCTGCCCAGGTCCGCTCTCACAAAATACACCCACCCCCACTTTCTGTCCCCTCTCTCTCTCGCTCACTCTCTCTCTCTGTCTGTAATCCTTCCCTCGAACGCCCCCTCCCTCCCCGTCCCCGACTCCCCCATCTTCCTGTGTGCTGCATGGCTGTTAGTGGTGTGAGGGAGCTGCTAATGGGGCTTGAGGAAAACATTGTCACAGTGCCTGGGAAGCGTCGAGCGCCAGTGTTGGCGAGTAATCTATTACCAAATAATCCACTACTGTAATCAAACTACTTTTTGAGTAACAGAGTAATGCAATGGGATTACTGTGGCATAACTGGTAATTATATCGTAATTACTTTATCAAGTAACGATTCCATTACTTTTCCAAATTCTTTTGCAAGCTCAAAATGTGTTATTATCCACAAAATGAAATTTAGAAAAACACCCAAAAACAATAAAGTCGCAGATTGTTGATGCAGCCGTGCATGCAACGTCGGTGTATGATATGAGACTACGCACTAAAACAAGCATTGCGGCGGGAAAAGAAAAAAACGCAGATTGTGTTTGATAGCTGGAAATACAAACATTATTTTGCATTCATCTCGTCGAAATCAAAGAATATTGTGGTCCGTTGTACATTATGTGCAGGGAACCAGACGACAATATTTGGAATTCAAAATTTGCACTTTAATAAAGTTCATTCCAAAGCACTGAGCAACTGTATCTTTCTTTTAACTAATGTAATAAGTAATTGTTTACTTATGAAACAAAGTAGTTAAAGAAGTAATTAGATTACTTTTTAAGGGGTAATCAGTAATCAGTAGTTGGATTACTTTTATGGAGTAAATCCCAACAACAGTGCTGAGCGGGCAGCCGTGCAGGAGGGAGGCCGGTTGGTCGGCCAGCTGGCTCGGCGGAGGCCCCGGCGTTGGGCTCGCTGATAGAAGGTTAACGGGGGAAGTCAGCGTGGAAAAGGGAAAACACAGGGACTAAAAGTAGATAAAGAGGATGACAGGACCGCCGGCGGTGGTGGTGGTGGCGGCGTGAAGGGTGGGCAGAGAGACACTGAGCGGGAGTTCAGCGTGTGACACAGAAAAAGTGGCAAAGAGGCAGATATGGAGTCGCTTCCAGGGACAGTGGGGGAGGAGGGTGGGGGAGGAGAAGGGTGGGATGATGTTCTCGCCCTCCGTTAGCCCGTCCTGCCGCCGCCCGGGGAATGGGGGAAGCATCAGAGGGAAGAAGAGAAGAGGGGACGGGGGGAGGATGGAAAAAGAAAAAAGATGGTGTGTGTTTCCTCTCGCTGTGCCGCCGCAATCCTCTTTTCTGGTCCCGAGTCTCATGAAGGAGATTGTGGCATCACGCGTGACGCCACCCTTCAAAGGCCGGGGGGTGGGGGGATGGGGAGGGTTGGTGTGTGTGTGTGTGTGTGTGTGTTCAGGCATAAAGGAATTCAACCCCTCCAAGACCCCCAAACCCCCCATCCAGACCGTCCCCCGGTTCCCCAGACAGCAGCCATGACACACACCACTGCCGTCGCAGCGGGGGAGGGAGAGTGAGAGGGGGGGGGATGCGAGGGGGTGAGAAACTCTTAGGAAAACTCATCCGTCCACAGTTTTTGTGTGCTCATTTGTGAGAAAAAAAAAAAAAAAAGCACACAGACGAAAAGTGCATTTTGCTCCGAGGCCTGGCAGGACAGAACTTTGTGACAGTGCCAAGACAACAACAGTGTGGCGGCGGTGAACGCGAGCGCGTCTCCAGTCTCGGCTTTGCAGCAGCAGCAGCAGCAGCAGCAGCAGCAGCCGTAGACTTGCACCTAAATGGTATTTGTGAGTAATATGCTTTCCTCTGCCGCTGGTGCAAGCAGTGCAATACAACTAAGTAATATCTCTCTGCAGAGCAATACGGCCTGTCACTGTTATGGATGAGTTGATGCCCGTGATGTGTGCTTGTGTGTGTGTGCATGTGTGAGAGCGAGGAGAGGGAGAGGGAGAGAGAGAGAGAGAGAGAGAGAGAAAGCTTGCATCCCTGCCCTGTCAGATCCATTTAGATGGCAGGTTTTGCCAATAGAATGAACTGTTTGGAGAAAGAGGGAAAGCGTCTGGGGTTAGACATGCATCATTAGCATTTGCGAGCAGTCACATGGTTGACTGTGCTTCATCCATTAGGAAGAAGGTGCGGTGGGTGGTGAGGGGGTGGTGGGCACTGGAAATGACAGAAATACTGAGTACAATGGTTGCACAGAAGTTTGTTGTTGTCGTTGTTGTATTTTCTTCAGAAAAACAACCTAATTTTATAGAAACTTTGCAGGCTTGTCACCATTGTTCACCGAACAAGTCCTGCTTTGGGAGCACCGGTTTATTATTTTGGCCTGTCGTTGTTGTTTTGCTTGTTTATGAATGAAAGACACATGGAAAATTTACAAGAAATGTCCGACAATATCCAATTCTCCATTCATTTTCTTGTCATGCTACACATTTTAGACTCAGGTTCCACAAATCTTCGCCAACTATTGAATAAATTGGCTGCAACTGATAAATTCCCAACAGCTGATTAACATTTCAAATGACAAACAGATGATTCATTGGTTCATTACTGAATCACCAGAAATATTCCATCTTTAAGGTTCCGCAAAGGCCCAGCCAAAAGTCTAGAAAGTTTGGATTTTGTCTGCTTTCCTTCCTGGAGTGACATCACCAGTGCTGCGGTGTCAACCAATAGCAGAGCAGCTTTCAGAAGCTTATGCAAACATGCTGGTTGCTCTTCTTCAGCATTTTGCCTTGTTGATTGGGTCTACCCTTTGAGACGACCCACCTCACTCCAAACATGCAGAGGGCCTGATGAATAATCAATTTTGGCTGGAAGCTGTAAACAGAGGGCTAAATATGGGGATATTTGTAAAGTTTGCAGTTGTGTCTGGGTGGGTGAATCAAGTGAAGTGAAACCTCTGAAAACAAGGGTCCCCCTTATCTCGGTTTCCAGCGAAGACAGAAAAACTGCAGAGGAAAATCTTGCACAGCAGCAGCAACAGCAACAACTGCAGGAGCTGCAGCGGCGGCAGCAGGAGCAGCATGCGGCCGTTTAACTGGCGCGGAAGAGGTTCCAGCGAGAGGGACGTCTGGGGGGCTCGTCAAGCAGGCAGCGCAAAAGCATGAGACAGACGAGGGGGGACAAGCATGCACATGCCTGGACACTCACACACACACACACACACACACACACACACACACACACACACACAGGCAGAGACACTCACACAGACACACACAGACACGCAGCAGCAGACAATACAGATTTGTGGGGCGACACAATGGCATCATGGCACTCGCTGACAGCCATTGTGGTGACATCTACACTCAGCAGGCCTCCGGCTCTGTTCTCGGTGCGTCACAGACTCCAGCGTCTCATCCGTCAAGGCTGCAGGAGAAGGCTGCTGTGCCAACACCAGAGAGAGAGAGAGAGAGAGAGAGAGAGAGAGAGAGAGAGAGTCAGAGTGATAGAGAGGGAGAGGGAGAGAGAGAGAGGCTGCTCTTTGGTTAACGGCAGACGCAGCGGCATGTGTGCGATTTTTTGCGCGACAAACGACAAAACTCGATAAACGGGCGAACAGCTCGCCCGCAGCCCGTTTACAGTAGACGCCCGCTAAACAAGCACGGCGGTGACAAACAGGAGGCTCGTCTCCACTCCGGATGTTTAGACGTGTTTTTGATCCCTTAAGGCCCCATTTATTATTCCGTCACGCGGCAGCGGCGGCGGCGGCAGCGGCAGCGGCAGCACCCGGCACAGCGACTCTGCCGCCTGCTTTTTGATTCACTCTCCGTCTGGGTGCCGTCGGAAGAAGAGAGTGAGGAGGAGGAAGAGGAGCAGGAGGTGGGAAAAGGAGAGGGATGGCGAAGTGTGTGGAGATGGATGGCGGGATGAAGCGAGGGCGTGGGAGGATGGAGAGAGAGTGAGAGCGGAGAAGAAAGAGGGACGGAGGAGAGAGTTTGATTCCTCCAATTGTCACGGGCGCTGCATTATTGATGCGCTGAGGATCCCGCATTGTCGCTGCACTCCTCAGCCTGTCAGGCCCTGCCTCTGTGTGTGTGTGTGTGTGTGTGTGTGCGTGCGTGCGCGCATGTGTTTTTGTGTGTGTGTGAGCGCACGTGCACCTGCATGTCACAGTAGTTTGTTGTGGCTCCCGGAGGAGCACCACCTGTCAACATCTCCATATCACAGGCAGCTCAGCCGCTCGACAACGCTGTGTGTCTGTCGTGCTGACCACATGCACACACACACACACACACACACACACACACACACCTGTGTCTCTCGTTCTCTGTGAGACTCCCATCGCTGCATGACTCTGTCACTGTGCATTATGAAGTTACACACATCCCAAAGTTACTCACTGTGTGTGTCATTCATGCATGTCTGAGCGTGTGTGTGTGTGTGTGTGTGTGTGTGTGTGTGTGTGTGTGTGTGTGTGTGTGTGTGTGCGTGTGCGTGTGCATGTGCGTGTGAGGTGACACTGAAAGGCCCTTCTGCTCCAACACTCTGACATTTTGATCTAGAGTCTGTCCATGATCTACCTGTACTGGCACGCAGAGGTAACTTTTCTTCTATCATTATTGATTAATGTGAGCCCACAGCAAGTCTTGAAAAAAGGCAAAAAAAAAAGAAAAAAAATCGTCTGTCAGTCACATGATTCCAACAGGCCAATCAGATTTGTTGGCATTGCAGCCATTTATTTAGGTGCCATTCTAGGGTGAAAAAGGGAAACAATGTTGTCCTGGAAAATCCATCTGTGTCTTTCATCTTAAGTTAGTTAGCGTCACTTAGCGTCAATGCCTCAGCAGCGAGCAGATCACAACTCGCCACAGTTTCTTTGATCCGTTCTTCTTCCACAGTTCCCTCGAGCGTCCAGCATGAAGTGAAGTCATCGTGGTTGGCTAAAAAAAAAAAAAAATAGTGTGTGTTTTATTTACGTTTTGCTTTCAGTGCAAAAGATACCATGCATAGCAACGGTGCTAAACCCTTCAGCAGCAGCTGCAGCTAGCTTCCTCTCCTCCAACTGTCTATCTGTGCGTTTGTATGTTCTTTAAAGTGTCTTGGAATTTACATGTGCCGCTGCTCATTTATTCATCGGTGCAGAAAAAACAATACTACTTCAACCCTGACTCTTGCATTCAGAGTGCTTATGCGCCGCAGAGCCCCTCCAAGGCTGCTTCTGCCAGCCCCGGCCTTATAGCTGGCATCTTATCTTCCTATTGACGCCATAAAATGCTTTATGAGGGTAAAGTTTGAAAGGGAATAAAGACGCACCTTGAGTGGAAAGGCCTCATCTTGCAATGTGTCGAATAAGATCTTGCATCTCTCTTTTTTTTTTTTTTGAGCAATTACATCCTGTGCAGTATATTAGCGCGAGGTGGCTGTTAAAATGAAGTCTCAAGAGTTTCCTTTGTCCAGTTTCGGCCTCTGTACAACCACAGCGCTCACACAGTGGAGAGAGCAAATTATATCGGACGCCACTTTTCTTGCTATTTCAAGGCGAGTGGAGCTATAAATGCGTTTCATAAGTGCTTCTTTAGCTTTTATCACCGCAACCTTTGAGGGCGAATCATCGGTTACTGTCTTGGCACCTGCATCAAGATGACGCCCACCTTCACTCGTCACCTTGTAAATCCCACACTTTCCCCTCCGTCAAATGCCACGTAATTGATTTCGTTTTGAGCGGCTTTGTCGTGAGATTTTCTCACTTTTTCCACCCCCCATTGTCTTACATTCCGGTATTCCTAACAGCAGCGACAACTACAACAACTTGCTCTCTAACATCACCTGGAAGAATTGCGTGCGACGAAAAGCAATTATGCAGGGTGGTTTGTGGGGAGGGGGGGGGGCTTAATAGAAACCAAATGACAGACAGATAAAAGGAGATGGGGAGTAAATAGGGAGAGGTGGATGAGGGGTGGAGAGAGGGAGTGGGGGGGGGGCGTGTAGGGGGGTTTGGGGGGGGGGGGGGGTGCAAGATTGTATTGCGCTGGCCCTTTTCCCAGAACGGAGGGATCGATGAGCAGAACGAGGGAGCCACACCGTGATTTCCTCTGCCGGCAGAATGAGCCGGGCTAATAATGGAAAGCAGTCATCATCCCCCGCTCGCCGCTCTCGCCCTCCTTTCTTCACTTTGCCGCCATTTTTCTGGGAAAACAATCACGGCCGTCGGCGGAGGGGGCCACACCCCCCCACCTTCCCTCTTCTCCCACCGCCGTGTGACATTTGGAAAAAAAACAACAAAAAACAACAACAACAAAACCAAACCCGTTTAGCTGGAGGAGTGGGCGTCGAGCGACCATGAGCCTCCTGAAACACTGACTCACCACATCCGGCGAGAGCCACCAAACACACACACACGCACACACACTCTTCATGCGGTGCGCCACGTGAAGCCATCGACTTCCCCTCCGTCTCCTCGGCCCGACATCAGAAACAATGGAGGGAATCAAGGCGTCTGAATCTAAATGGTCTCAATCAGGGCGGCTACGTCCGACGAGTGGCTGCTAGCGGCTCCCGCTAACGAGCCAAACGACCTTTTCCGCCGCGCTCGTTCTCGCCACTCAAGCCCCGTCAGTCACTCGCCTTCAAAACACCATTACCGCCGTTCAAAAGGGAGCTGAGTGGCCGAGTGTTGTGTCGCTTGTCATTCACACCACAATTTTTTTTTCCTGTTCTTTTTCTTTTTTTTGTTTGTCACGCGTGGGTGTGTTTGTCCGTTTGTCCGTCTTCGTTCCCGTCTGTTTCTTGTTTTTGTTTTGTTTTTCCCCCCATCCGCTGATATAAGGGAGTGTTGATCGAAGCACTGCTGCCAAAAATATGTCTTCAATGATGTCTGGCTAAATGTTGTTGTTGTGGCTCAAATCTTCATGGTTTACCGACTTCTTTGCCTTGTCTTTACCTTGCCTTGTCTCGTCTTCTTCCGCGCTCATCCACTTGTAGCCTCATGGGCAGGCAGGAAAGCTCGGGTTTCAACTCTGCTTTCTCAGCTTTCCTCGTGGACAAAGAGGCAGAAGGTTTGAGCGCAAGAAGTGGCAGATCTAGAAAACTCAAGGAGAGGGAAGACACGACGAGCTGTAGATATTTGTGAACAAGGCTGTGGCTGTAGTGATTAGCATAGATTCTCCCGTAGCATCAGTAGCATCGCCTCATTTGCCTAATCATTACAAAGACTTTCTATGAGCGCTCTATTGGTATAAATTCAGAGGATGAGGGAAATTTTGAATGCTGATCTTCTTCAAGAAGCTTCTGTTTTTGTGATTTGGTCAAATAGGACTGAAAAGTGTTATTAAAGTGTTTTTACCTTGTGGCCATGAATCAGCCTCGTTTTCTGCCCACATCAGGCAACCTACACTTAACCAGATGCTAAATACAAAGCGTGTGTGTGTGTGTGTGTGTGTGTGTGTGTGTGTGTGTGTGTGTGTATACATATATTTATATATATGTAAAGCAGAGCGGTTTTGTTGCTATCTTCAAATGATGAGTCATAGCAATAACCAAAAGCAGGAAGAGGAAATGTGTTCTTGCCTTATTTTAATCTGGCACAGAAATCCCTGTGTTTGTGTGCGAGGTGCAGTTTAGGAAAACAAATGCGTTGGTTTCATCAAAACAAACGGTTTCATTCATTGGGACCCGGGGCGTTCATCGTGCAGCGTATTTCAGTGTTTGCAGCTGTGGTATGAGTGTGACGGTGTGTGAAGAGCCGTGATAGGTCAGGGTTGCCGTGGTCCTCAGCGTGGTCCTAATTGCTGCAGCCATTCACTGTGTGGACACAACGCTGTGAGTCTGATATCGCCGCCAGCCTTCGTCCTAAATGCTATTTGATGTTATCTCAGTCGCTCGCTGATGATAATTTCATCGACTTCCACCCAGTCCAGCCGTCTTTCTCCTCCTCCCTGCACAGCAGGGGGCGGAGCCTGGGATGGCGAGACGGCGCTGGTGAAAGATGAACTTTTTTGACTTAAGATTTTTGACGTTTTTTTTTTCTTTCTCCCAGCAATGCGCTTGAAATGATCGTGGAACAGGAAGTAATTGCGCAATGATGATATTCAGTGAAATGTGCTTCCACACAGTGTCCCAGTGTGTTTGGACAAATTGGCCACAGTCTCTGGTCAAGTTTGTCTTTGATCACAATGTTTGCACACATGTTGGACTGTCGTCAGCCGATGACCCCTGATCCTTAAAGTGTCATTTCGATCTTGCAGCTGCTTCTGTGTGAGTCGGAGACATCAGACGTCATTAGAATCCCACTGTTTTAGAGCAGGGCTGGGCAAACTGATTGACTGGTGGGGCCACATTGGGTTGTAGAATTTGACTGAGGGGCCGGAGCAGCAGCAGATGGATGCTGCTCCGGCCCCTATTCTATGTATCCTGAGATATGTAGAAAACGTGTTTTAATGTCTATTGATAATGGACGAAAAGCGTTTCGAGAAAATGAATAATTTGAAATTGTATTATGATGACGTGCTCAGTGTGTTACCGTGTGGATGTTTGTTTGCCTTATGTGTGATTGATTGTATTTACTCATCACATGCAAATTCATATGATCTTACAACAGGCTTGTGTTGGCAGCAGCTCCAGGTCCTGCCTCTTGACGGCAGATTTAAAGGACCAGTGTGTACAATTTAAAAGCATGCATTTGAAATGAAATGGGCTGGAAAAATAAAGGTGAGATCAGCTCAGATAAAACAACAGTAAACAGGCGAGAGCACTTTTTTTTTTTTTTTGTCCCAAAATATTCGTTCATGACCATGAGATGCTGCTAGATTGGCATTGGGCCTTTAACAGAGTTTAGTCGACACAATGTGCGTAATGGTGTGAAAGAGTTTGTCATCAAGTTTTCACAAAGAGACACAGATCAATGCACACACATGAATGCTATGTCCCGTGTGTGTGTGTGTGTGTGTGTGTGTGTGTGTGTATCTGTGTGCGCGCACTCCTCTCATGTCAGAGAGAGGAGAGAGGAGAGAGAGGGAGTTGTCGTTCAGACAATGAGATCACTACAGCGATGTGGCACCGCGTGTCAGTCACCAGTGAAACACATGTCTGCGAAGGCTCACAGGCAGATGGCTGAGAGGACGACCTACTGTACGCCATCCTTTCTTTCCGGCTCTCTTCCTTCCCTCCCTCCCCCTCTATCCCCCTCCCTCCTCCCCCTCTCCTCCAGTCCTCTCTTCAGATCTTTACAGCGATGTCATCATTCTGCCTGTTTTTAACCTCCAAACCCCGACACTAAAAGGCCTAATTTGAATCGCGCTCCCTTCAAATCCTACATCCTCATCTTCTGTAGGGTTTTTTTTTTAACTCCTGCCCCCCCCCTCACTTTACCTTTTCACTCCTTTTGTCCTTGTTAATTTCATTTATCTCCCCATCGCATTCCTCTGCGTCTCTCCGCTCGCACTTGGCTGCCTCCTCCTCCTCCTTTTCCCCCTACATCTCCTACAGCATGTATGTTCAAGATCGGATCGCTATCTGGAGCGCAGCCAGAGGGTCATTAAAATTCAACAACCTTGCACAATAACTTTAAAGGGCCGTTTTTAAATAAAACGCTAATGAGGAGCAGTTTCTATTCACTGCTGTAAAGTTCTGTTTGTTTCCACCCCTCGCTCCGTTCCTGGAGAAGAAATGAGTAAAAAAAAAAAAATCTGGTTTATCCTCCACAGCTGCAACTACACAATTCTGTGGAGTAAAATCAAAAACTTTTTTAGACAATAGCCTTATACAGAGTTCCTCCTGGCACCAAGTAAAACTTTGGACCTGACGCGATCCTTAAAATAAAGGCCTCTACACACTGAGGATGGTAACAAAGACAGAAGTCAAGAAAATGTGAAATATTTCACATTGAAACTGTTTGCACCAGCAGCCATGTGATAGAGGCGACAACTAGAAACTAGTTTGGCTGCTATAGTGAAATCTGCATGTCATAAATAAATACAGTCAATTCACATTAAAACTAACGAGCAACTATCAGAAAACATCACACTGCGATATGTGCAATGTTAGGGGTTAAAAAATGGTATGCAACCAAGGCTTTGACATGAAACAAGTTTATTTTTAATTAGATGAGTTCCTGGTTTCCTGTCTTTTTTTTTTTTTAATGTATTATTTATTTTTAAGTCAAGTGGCCTAAAGAATTGACTAATGTGCTAGTCTTTACTCACCAATTTTTTTTCCTGCTAGGTTGACAGAAACACAGAGCTTATGGTTGCAAAAAAAGAGAAAGAAAAAAAATCCACCTTTGGTCGTCAGCGTTTTGTATTTGAGGCTCGCTCGGCCCAGACGCATGTTTGGAGTTTAACGCTTTGATGTAAAGCACATATTAGCACTTCCTGCTTTGTCTGCTGAGCTCCTTCTTCTTCTTCTTCTTCTCCTTCCTCCTCCTCCTCGTCTCCCTTGGCGGCGCGGCGCCTTGATCGCCTTGTCAGCGCTGCGATGTGGGCCGTCAGATTCTCCTCAGCCGGTTATTCATGAGTCTTTGATCCCGCCGACAGAGGTGCTCCATCAACACAAAATCTTCAAAAAAAAAAGAAAAGAAAAGAAAAGAACCGTGCGCCCAGCCAAGCTGCTTCTTCACCTCTAACAGTCGGCCAGAGGAGCACAATGTGTGTGTGTGTGTGTGTGCGCGCGCGGGGGTGTGTATGTGAAAGCTAAAAGATGACATCTCCTGCTGACAGAGTGGTTTTAACTTCTATTCACACAGACCCCATAAGGCCGCCCGGTCTAGACGTTTAATCCCGCGACTCTCCGCAGGACGTCGGCCGTGACGTCAGCGTCGGCGCGGGGAGGGGAGGGCGAGAAGCCGGCGGAGGCTGAGGACCAAGGGAGGACGGAGACGAGGCGCAATTTGTTTCCATTTTGCGCAGGAAAGACACTCTTACACAAAGTGGGTGAGGGGCAGGAGACGTATCGCGCCACCCATCGCTAAAAGCTGTTTTCGGGGGGGATTTTTCCAGGGAGGAAAAAAAAAAAAGCGATGGAGAAAGACGGATGTGTATGAAAAGACAGCGTAAACATATGTACGTGGATGCGGCACAATCTGTCTCGCAGCCTCTCGCCGTGCTGTGTGGGAGTGTGTGTGAGTGTGTGTGTGAGTATTCATCCGCGAGGCACCGTTTCGCTGCCGGGAAAGACAGACGCCCTTTTCTTTCCTTTTTTTTGCGCAAACAGCGGGTTTGGGAATCACTTAACTTCTGTCACTAGCTGTTATGTCTCTCCCTGCCGGAGGGCCGGAGAAGAGGGAGGAGTGGGGGGACGTAGGGAGGGGACAGGAATGTCTTGAGGAATCTTTATCATTAGGTGGTTTTTCTTTCCAATCTTTTTTATGCCTCTTTTTCACCTCGTTTTCACACACGTTTCCTTTTTCTTCTCATCTGTATTTATGTATTAGCGTCAGAAATGTGGGCGTGATTCTCTTTTGTCGGTGCCGGGGGGTCGAGGAGGGAGGGAGGGTGGGAGGGAGGAGTCCGTGTCACATGTCAATGAGGTCTCAGTTTTTTGGCAGGAGGGAAACAAACCCTGAGCTAATTCACCGCGCGGGAACTCGTGTCCGTGTGGGGGAGACGAGTGCGTGCATAAAAAGGGCGTCTGTCTTTCCCTCCGTGTGTCCGTGTCACTCAGCTGCCCAATGCGCCTCTTCATCCTCCTCCTCCTCCTCCTCTGCTCAAAGGTCAAGACTCATCACCTTGTCACACAAGGTTTATTCATTCCCGATTCCCGATCCCCCTTCTCCTCATCCTCCTCCTCCTCCTCCTCCTTATCCTCCTCCTTATCCTCCTCCTCCTCCTCCTCCTCATCCTCCTTTTCCTCTTCCTCGTCCCATTGACATTATTATTCGTTTTTTATTTTTTTAGGCGCAAAAAAAAAAAAAAACCCGCTGCACTTAGCCCTCTGTATGCAGCCCGTTGCTAAAACAGATGCTGCACTGCAAAACAAAATGCTCTTTAGGGCTGGAACCGAAAACCAGACTCGAGTGTTGCTACTTAATTGGCAGCGCTATTGGTGAGGTATTGGATCCCTTTGTGACATCACAATAGGCTGATTCCAGAACTGCAACTGAGCACACACTTCCTGAGAAAGAAAAACAAAGTAACAAAGCTGCTTTTCACCTTTTCAGGGAGTTGATCAGCTCAGAGACGCGGGTTATTTTTAGAAAACATTGTGAGGTGAATTTCACGATGTGGGAATCCGTGTGGGAACAAAGGCAAACATGGATTCCTCCAACGCTCGTCTGCCTGCCTGCCTGTCTGCCTCCCTGATATACTGGCAGGTGCACAGACAGAAAGCATGGGATGAGATTTTTCTTAAATCCAGCCACGATCTCGACTCCCAGTTCTGCCTCCCTGGCGCCGCTGCCACACATAATCTGATTGGGCGCTGGAGTTCTTTGATGGTGCATGTGGAAATCGGTTTGCCAGACACCATTGCCGCCGCATTGAAAAAAAAAAAAAAGGAAACAGGGAGCGGAATCAGGCAGCAATTAACACTGGGCTATTTAAAAATCCTTTTTGGCTCTCGGCTTGAAAAAAAAACAACTGTCTGGTGTCTTCACCACCCTCCTCTCGTGGGCTTTCCTCCTCCTTTTATATCCTCACCAAAAAAAAAAAAAGCAAAGCTTTGAATCAACACACTGGAGATGGAGGAGGAGGAGGAGGAAGAGGGGGAGGAAGAACGGGTGGAGGGGTAGGGGGAGGAGGAGGAGGAAGCGGCGGCGAGGGATTGGCCGGCCCGTGTCTGCAGCCAGCCAGACGCTTGTTAGAGGATCGCTGGTGTCAGCACGCATTAAACAGGTCAGACTGGGAGCGCCGCGATGTGGGCTCATTTAAGACATTAATCCAAACCAGCATATATGTTTTTTTTTCGTTTTTTTTTTTTTTTTGGCCAAACCCCCCCGAAGCTGCAGTCTAGATTGATTAAGGGCTCTTATTGGAGATCCGGAGCTGAGACTCACTGTCAGACGCGCTAACAGGAAATACAGCTCGCCGGCGGACGCAGCCCGGCGTACCGGGGCCCTTAATTAGCCGCCCTGTGAAATTCTGGTGTGAAATGAAGAGTTTGTTGTTGCTGGCAGCCGTAATGGCTGTCATTAATTCTTGTCTGCTTGGCTGTTGTGCTCCTTTAACTCCCTTTTGTCCTTCAAGTGGTGGCAAACATGATAGCAGTGGACCGGGGCTTCCGTCCCTGCTCCTCAGCCAATTAGAGGGATGGCAGCCTGTCGGTGTGGCCCAGTGAAGCACGTCTCTGGTTCTGTCCAGAGCTGCTGCTGCTGCTGCTGCTGCTGCTGCTATACAGGGGCCACTGAGTCAAGTGTGATGGCTCCTCAGGGCCTCTGCGATCCACCATGCAGAACATTTGTTTTCCAGCTTTTCTAGGAATTGCATTTTCTGAGTGTACGCGGGAGCAAGTGAAGCCGGTTTTTAAATAGAAAACTGCCAAATGACACTGGCGGAATGGAAATGGCATGTTTTCTTCTTTCGGGGTCTGACTCTGTGGATTGGGTTTGACTCTGAGTCTGCATAACCCCGTAGGAGATCAACCTACCAACAAAAATTGCACTTATTTGACTGCATGGGATCAAAACATGGGATCTACTTGGCTGCCTCATCTCTTGTTGAACTCTATTTAAAAACCTTAAACTATCTGAATCACTAACAAATGTTACCCTTGATTGTGTATTTTGTAAAGCTAAAGTTAGCCACGCCAAAGTTTCCAGTTGTGCAGCTGCTGTCGGCTAGCTGCTGTCAGCTAGCTTGCGTTGCGTTACAATAGCGGTTAATCAGGAAGCGTAGCCTCAACCAGTCTCGCCTCACACTGTCCATAATCTGCGTCAAGCAATCGAGTGTTGCTCCGCTACCCTCTGACTGAAGTTCATCTCCTAACTCCACACCGGCGCCTTGTTTTTATCACATGGCGAGCACCCGCGCTGCACTGCACTCTAAAATAATGCGTTCAACCCCAAAAATCTTCCACCGTGTGCCCGGCCGGCTTTGAGTTTTTTGGCCGAGGCTTTTCGGATTAAGGGACAGCCAGGGTGCGGCTCCCTCCACCAGCCAGACAAAGTGCGGCGATCAGGCCGAGTCAATAGAAACTAATATGGCCGAGGTTCACTGCAAATCCCCACTCCTCGCTCAGAAAGGCCAGCGAGTGCGAGGGAATGAAAGCAGGTGAATGGCACTTTCTGAAATGCTACAAGTCGCACTTGTCTTTGTAGGGAGAAGAAGGGAGTGACGAGAGAGCGAAAGAGAGAGAGAGAGGGGGAGAGGGAGAGAGAGAGAGAGAGAGAGAGAGAGAGAGAGAGAGAGAGAAGCTGTGAAATGCCAGTGTGCCGAGCGAGTGGTAAACTAAAACACTCTTAAGTCGGGTTTATTGATGTGCTGGATTCCAAATGACTGGCAAATGGGAGCTGCCGTTCAACATGCAGCAGAGCTGGATCACTGGCCCAGACTCACCCCAGGAGGGCGCTGCACTTTACCAGACACAATTCAGCCATGGATTAAAAAACAAAAAAAACAGGGATTTTAACAAAATGAAAATGAAAGGCTTTTTCTTTTAAGTTGCGCAACAGTTTAGACCACATCCAGGTCTGAAAATATTTTATTGGGTGAATTGCATTTTTTGAAATTACTCACTAAGCCCACCTGTGCACACCACCATGGTCACCGCCACCAGCACCGTCCTTGTGAAGGTGCTGATAGAGAGATACATGCTGTCCAGTCTGTAGCAGCCAGCCAACGATGATTACAGCTGCTCGGCACTAAAACCGGCCTCGACTGTGCTGCAGCTGTCAGAGAACGCAGGAAATCCATCGGGAGCGCTCACAACCACCCTCAATTACAGCCTCGCGCTGACAGCCAGCCAGCCAGCCAACCACCCAACCCGGCCGGCCTTCAGCCCCGCCAACCACGCCCACTTCCAACCATCCCCACTCCTCAGCAACACCAGCTACCTGCAGCAATGAGCTGCTCGCTGCTAAAGATGTCAGTGTGTGTGCGCGCTTGCGTGTGTGTGTCACGTGGCATCTGTTCTACATCTCTGCTGCCAAAACCGCTTCACACTTTCTGGTCGGCATCATCACAAGAAAACAAACAAAATTGCAACGACTGGAGCGTAACCATGTGACCACCACATGAGCCTAAGGATCAATGGATGCTCATATTTCATTGATGGTTTAATGTATTAATCACTAATAGAATCAATTCCCATTAAGACGAAGACTCCGCCGACTCCTTGGATTCATTATTGAGGTTGGAAACCTTTTTCTCCAAAGTGCATTTTAAAGTTACTTTTTAAACATTTTGCTCTCGGTTCCATTAAATCTCAAATGCTATTTTCTCCAATTTCTTCCATTTAAATAAAAAAAAGCATATAATATTTTCTTAATGCCGCTTTTCCCCCCCACTGAGATAATAAAAAGTAAGAAGAAAAAGTGTAAATGGACTGAGAATAAAACATTGATTCTTAAAGCCTTGACACATTACTCCATGACGGTTGTCTAGGCAGGCTCAGGGCTGGGTCAAAGGTCATCGGAGCCTCTAATCTCCCACTCTGTTCCAGGTAAACGCAGCTTTGATCTTCCGTCTCCACCCGAATCCCCTCATCTCTCATGGGTCCTGCAGGACGTATGGACTGTGTTCTGTGTGCTAAGCTGGGGGGGAGGGGTCCCAGTGGGAGGCGGTGCTTATTGACTGCGTCAGTAATGCGATGCACCTCCACCTGCTTTGCTCCTCCTCTGTTCCTGTCGCCGTCTCAAACTTTGCCACAACACTGATATGTCTTATTTCTGTGTTTGTACTTTTTGTAAACCTTCACAGTGTCTCGATCCTTTTCCTTTTCCTTCCTCCTGTCTCATTTTTTACACTTTCTTTCTTTCTCCCCTCTGCTTCTGTCTGTCACCGAGCACCACCGAGCGCTTTGTCTTCTGGTTCCCCCGAAGCCCTAATCAAAGCTCTGAGACGAGGCGCATGGGGCGAGAGAGAGAGAGGGAGAGAGAGAGGGAGAGAGAGAGTGCAGAAGCACCAAGATTCCCAGTGTGCTCACTAATAGGCCAGAGGTTGGAGTCTGTCAGCTGTGGCCATAAAGACTCTTAGCGGTGTGTGTGTGTGTGTGTGTGTGTGTGTGTGTGTGTGGCTCTGACAGCACGCAGATACTTCTGAGTAACCAGGAGACTCGGCTGCTCATGCGGTCGCAGGCTAACTGGGGGCCGCCGCGCTGCTGTTTGGACGCATCAGGCTGTTTTTCCTTTTATCCACATAAGCAGAAAGCTGCTTTTTCTCTGCTTCTTCCTTCCTTCTCGCCGCCTTCCTCAACTTGTCCATCCATCACCTCCACACCCCCACGGCTAAGCTCTGAGGATTAAGCTCAGGTCATTTGAATATGCAGATGTGAGTGTATGAATGATTAATTAGAATAATTCAGGGGAAAGGGTGGGGGGAGGGGTCCAGTCCAGGGAGCCTTAGTCCTTCTGTGCGGACGTCGATGACCGCCCATTTGCATAGACCTTAACCCCCGTCCCGCCAGGGTGCAAGCCCACCACACGGTCCACCACTTTCCGGCTAATGTGCGCGTCCAAAGACTGGCTAATTATGGCTGAGGCCTCGTCCCGAACGCTGCTGCTCGTCCAGACACTTGGACGATGGCGGAGGTTCCCCGGAGGCGCCTGAAGGCACCAGCCACGGTGGGACTGTTGACAAATGCTTTAGCTGACGTATTGGCCCAGCTTATAGCCTGACATGTTACATATATGTTGCACACCTGAGGTCAGCGTGATCGATCACCCAGTCGGCCTCGGCAACTTTGATTTTTTTTTTCTCCGCCGTAATTGGGCACAAGAGACCGCCAACGGGGGGGCGAACGACCTGGAGTCCGCTGCAGGTTTGGTTTTTTTGTTTTTTTTGCACACCTCCACGGGAGTCATTTTACAAAGAGGCTCCTGCACAACACAATTTGTAATCGTGGCAACTTTAAATAAAATTGTTTGTCTTGTTTGTAATCTTCCACCCATTCAGGCAATTCATCAACACTTGTCGGAGGTTTTCGGAGCGTCATGCTTTTTTTATGTTGTTTTTTTTTTCCTCTTGCTTCGTCATAAACAACAAAGCGGGGTGTTTATCTTGCTCGTATCCTGCCACAAAGCCAGAACAGATGCCGTTTAGTCAAAGCCATCTCCGCTTGCCTTGCTTGTCTAATTTCAGACCACTCCAACAGAATCCCCCCCTCAATTTTTCTCTGAAGACGGAGAAGAATGTGCTGGCAGCTGTAATTGCGATGTATGC
>NW_027466109.1:975000-1017500 GCF_046127955.1 Nelusetta ayraudi | reverse complement strand
GGTGGAGGGGGGAGGGGAGAGGGAAGGGAGGAGGAAAGAAGGAGGGGTTGCGGATAAAAAGGAGTGTAGATTGCAGGAGAGGGTGATGGGCGGAGGGAGACTGGAAGTGAAGAGAATGAGAACGGAAGGGAGGGAGGAGATGTGACGGGTGGATAGTGATAGTGGGGGGGTGGGCAGGGGAAGGGGGAGGGGTCCGACTTACCTGAACCTCTCGCTCTCTCTGTATGGTGTTTTTTTGTGGGGGGGAGTAAAGGGGTCTCCTGTTGCTGCATTTTCCTCCCCTCCGTCCTTAACCTAGTTTAAGTTCAGCCAGAGCCTCAGGACAATGGGAGAGCAGCGCCGCAACATGGGGTCAAGCCTAGTGAAAGAGGGAGAGAAAGAGAGGGTGAGGGGAAAAAAGAGAAAGAGAGAGAGAGAGAGAGAGAGAAGGGGGGGGGGGGAGCCCGGTGGTTAGTATTCCCCGACAGTGGGACTCTGGGAGTGTCTGCTGTGGACCAGAGAAGAACAGGCAACGCTGTCTGAAAACCAAACGGCCAAAAGTGTCTCTTTTACATCCCCAACCACCGGCGCCACCATTAGGCTCCACAAATTATTGATTTTAACACTCCCAGTCGTAATTATTACTTTGTGAAGTCGCCTTTCGCCCGGCGTCGGGTCGATTAGTGGGCGTGGCCGATCGGCTGCTGGAGGAGAAATGCTCCGATATTTCACACCGCATAAAATAAATGACGAGAGTTATTTTATATGCTTCAGCGCCTTTGTTGCGCTGTATTTGGCATAGCAGGACTCCAAGAAGGCTGCAGGTTCGATTCCCACATGGGGTCACACCTGCTCGACATTAGTTTCACTCTATTGCCAGGAGAAAATAGTAGACATTACGCTTCAGACCTCTAAAGAATTGGTCACTTTGGCCAAAAGTAGAAATGTGCGCGTGCACAAGTACCACACACGGCACTGCGATGCAATGTGCACGCAAGCTAGTGCTAAATTGACTCAGTCCAGGTGGCTGCTGACCTCTGGCTGCTGGATCACTGGACGCAACTCTTTGCTTCGTGCGTCTGTCCGTCCAAACACGTTCTCATCCCGCCGAAGCTGTTTCTCTCTCCCCACCCTCCTCCGCGACTCAGGCCCGCTCGCCCTCCGATTGGTCTCATTTACCCCCCCCTCCCACTTCTCCCCCGCCCCTCCTCCCGTCATGTGTGTGAGGCCAGCGGTGGAGGCTGGCTCGCGCCGTGCAGTATTGATGTGGACGGTTAGTAAGCTCTTGCTGCACAGATAGTCCTTCCTGTCTAATTAGTGTCGAAAGGAGAAACCGCCGGCCTGCGAGTTTTGCGCGCATGCCTATGTGTGCGCGTGCGGCTGTGCACGTGTGTGCGTGCGTGCCTCCCTGGCCTCTGCCTCGCTTATCTCCCCGCTCTCATTAACCAGGCTTTATTTTCTTAGCTTCATTAGCATTCCCACAACGGCAGCGGTTACCTCGGAGCTGGGGCTAAATGCTCGGCGCTAGCCGTAAGACACCGGCCTACCCGTTGTCATTAACATTAGCCTATTTGCATTGTCTAAGTGTTTGTAAATGCAGTGACACAGCACCCCAGCCTCTCCTCCCCCTGCCTCTAATAGCTCCCCGGGTCACTGGGCGTACATCTCGAGTGTTTGTGTTTGGGCTCCAAAACATCCGGAGGATAAAAAAACAACAACAACAACAACGACAAAAAAATCCTCTCCTGCAAAAAAAAAAATAGAAATATGTAAAGTCTGCTCCCCTGCCATTTGGGTGCGTCTGCTCCCGTCTGTGCCCATGAGGAGTTCCTGGCATCCCCCATTAACACGAAGCTGGCATCTGCGCAGACGTGTTTCCTCCAGGTGTAACACCCTCCGCAATGTCTAATGAGGAAACGGCAGCAAAGAGGAGCAAACAAGCGGAGCGGTGGGGGGAAGGGAGGGCAGTCGATCCAGTAAGGAGGCGGTGGAGGTGGTGGAGGAGGAGGAGGAGGAGGAGGAGGAAGGAATGGAGCAGAAATGCAGAAATGAGAGGGAAGGAGGTATGGATGGATGTAAGGAAGGAAGGCAGTGGGGGTGCAGGAGGTCGTTTTCAGGGTCCCAGAATATGTACCTCATTACTCGTGACTCACTCTCAGGAGACCTTGAGCTGAAGTCGAGAGGGGGGATGGGTGAAGGAAATGTAAAGGAGGCCGAGCTGTGGCAGGAGCAAAGGGTGAGACCGCCATCCATCTGTAAGGATCACCGAGCTGACGAGCGTCTGCCGTCCCAGAGGGGAGGGGTCAAAGGGCAGCCGATCTGCATTTCCTGCAGCTTCCCGTTCTGTTGGAAAGATGTACAAAGGAAAAGAGTCTCCATCCCGAAGCGTATTTGTAAATATTTAACGGGGAAATAAGGAAAGGAAAACTGGATCTGAAAGCAACACTACTACTGTGTCTGTGGTGTTTCACCCTCAATCATCCAGAATAACGCCAATGTGTTTTATAGTTTAGAAGAGGAAGTTGAGGTTGTGGGAGAAGCGTCCAGAAATCCGGATCTCAGTTTTTCAGGTGGGCTCAGTTTTTGGAAATTGTGCAGGTCAGATGTCGTAATACAACACAAGCTTCCAGTTGGGTTGGGGAAGCAGATGAGTAAACCTGCAAATCGCCTGCACGACATTGACATGAAATATTACGCTCTCTAAAGCTGGGCAGACCCTCGCAGTGGATTAGGTTGAGGGAGAACAGGGCGGGGCCAGGAACAGATCCCTGGGGGACCCCGCTGGGGGGGGGCAAAGTGAAAACCCGAACCGCTCTAGCGTGATTTCTGTAGTGTGACTTCTGTAGATTTCAAAGCTTGGCTTGAGAGGCAGGAATGGCGTCGATACGCGGTATTGCAGGCAGCCTTTTCAAGCCTTGGCAGTCGCAGACTGGCTCTCCTGGCTGCCCACGAGGTTTGAAAAATTCCTTTCAGATGGAATCAAGACCAACGTGAGTCATTACACAGAAAAATACTGTTGCACCTGCTCGGGCGCTTGTCACTCACAGGTCTAAGTAGGCGCTAGGTAGCCATTTGCAGGAAAATGGCTCCGTGCTGCGGCAAAACACACGCTCTCGGAAACGCAATTAGCGGTGCAATTATCGTCGCTATTTTGACATGTTAGCCTGTCGAAAAAAAAAAAAAAAGAACGTCTCTCCCAGGGCTCCGCCAGTCGCTCTCACAATAAAGCTGTCACAAAGAGCCGTCAACCCGCTGTTCCCTCCCTGAAGAGGGTAAAAACAACAACAGCAACAAAAAAACAAAACGATTGCAAGTCACAGAGAGAAAAATGAGCAGAAATGTTACCCCAGAGCGTTCACGCGAACACACGCACGCACTAACACATTCCGGCGTGGCATTATGTAGTCCTTATCTAAATATCAGCGTGGCCTTTGTGTCCACAATACATCCCTGAGGATCTATTCACTAAATGGAAAGCCTCTCACGCTGATGGATTTACACAGAGGTCCGCGTGGGGGCCACCGAGTGGCAATAGAAAAATGTTATTTCATCAGCGTGGCCGGTGACCCCTCTAAAGAGGATCCCTGCTGTGGCTGCACATACACACTCTCAATAATTCACTGGCACGCCGCTCTCTAGCGCGCACACACACACACACAGACATAAAGAAAAGAGCTAAATAATTTACGGACGGAGATGTCTAGCCTTCAGCATGAATAAGTAAGCGGCGGCCCACTGGCCGACTGCGCCCCTCTCACGCTCTCCGCTGACCGCGTACACAGTTTAATCAGCTCATGCATAATTAATTTGTGAATTAATTTTATTTTGTAATTCGACTCCACAAGCGCTACTGAAGCTCTCAGCACTTTTATCAGGCTGGACGTTCTTCGTCTTCTCCGTTTCCCTCTTTTTCCACCTACATTTCCCTTTTTCTTTGAATAATAAATCAGTTTGGGAGAAATTGGAGAAATTCCAATAATTTCAATATGTCCGACATTTAGTTGGGAGGTACGCTGCCTTGGTGTGGAGTAATAAAACCAGAAAGAAAAAATGTTTTTACTAAAATTTGACGCCACCCAGCTGTCTTGACCTTGACTGCAAACAAAGTAGATAGACAGGTCCAAACTCTGGATACAAATGACTAAATTCATACTGTACAGAAAAGTGAAAAAGAACTGTATTATACCAATAAGATGAAATCATTCCTGTTAAGAAAATGTGTTCTTTATTTGTAACTTACTTCTCGCCTGCATGTTTTTTTTTGATTCAATGGCTTCTATGCCCTTATGTAGCTCTTAAACGTTGTGTTTTCTTGAAACCAATGTGATTTCCAGTGCAGCATAAAAATTTCATAGCCCTTTTTTTCTATCTGAAAGAAGTCAAACATTGCCTAAAGTTCCCGCGATAGAAACCACGGCGTCGCGGCAGTGATCGAATAACGGCGGCCTCCGCCGCTGATGAAATAATGAAACCGGCGAAACAAATTAAAGAGACATAATTCTATTAGCGCGACGCTGGCCTTAAACTTCCCACTGCCGAGCTTCTGTAATTTGGTATCGGTAACGATTTTCTTCATACAGCACCGTTGGCTGGGTAATTAGATTTTTTTTTTTTTTTTACGATCTCCAAATTGAATCTCCACTCTACAGTAGCGACAGGAGGCATTTTTGCCGCACGTCACAAAGCAGCAACTTTAAATTAGAAAACAATTAAGCAGTCGTCTCGCCAGAACAGCTCCCGGTGCACCTGGCTGTCGCACGGCAACAGCGCTGCTGGTGTCGTGGTTGTATCTTCTTGCAACTGATTGGCTGCATGCGTTCTTCTGACACAGAAAATAATTCCTCAATCAATAGCATCAATTCCCCCATTCGACTGGAGCCTATGCCAGGTGGCGTTAAAACTATGAACAAGTTGCCATTCCATCACTGGGCCACACAGGTAACCATCCAGGCTCACATTTACATCTGCAGACAAATCAGAGCTGCCAATTGGCCTCATGTGCACGGCTGAGAAGCCAGCAAACTCCACACAGGAAGACCTGAGGCCAGGGGAGTCAAACCCACAACCTTCTTGCTGCACTGCAACACATTGCTAACCACATCACTGTCGCTGGGGCCACTAGTTACTGACTTGCATCTGGGCTGCGCCACTCTGCAAATCAGTGCAAGTCATTTTCAGTCAGGAGGTTCCATCCAGAGGATGTTCAACAAGATGAACCCCAATTTGCTGTTTGCTGTCTCTCTCTCTCTCGGCGGGCATCTCCCCTGCTCCCCTGCAGCGTCACGTCACATCACATCATGACGGTAATTAAACCTTCTGTTCGTTTAGCAGGGCATGTGTTTCGCCTCGTCCGCGGAAAAGAAGAAGAAGGAGCACTGGCAGCACTGGGAGGGATGGTGGGATAATTGCAGATGAAATTAGGCGCTGCAGAGAAATGTTTCAGGATATGGAGGGGGCTGGTGGGGGAGTCCAGAGGTGTGCCGGGGGACAGGGGGGGTTGGGTTTGGGAAGGGGCAGGAATGGTGTGAAATGCTGAATGCAGGGAGAGCCGCATGTCGGCGGGTATCAGGGGGAGTATTTGGTGGCCAGGAGTCACTATGAGTGAGATGAGGGGAGGCGAGCCTGCAGAGCCAATAAATTACGGGCCTTCAAGCCCCACTTTACATTAATGGAATGTGCAGCGCCGTTCTCTCTCCGCTCGACCGCCGAGATTAAAGAGTAGGGAAATGGCTGTGGACAGGCTCTCTCTGGCCCGCCGCTCCGCCTGCGATATGGGCCCTCTGGAACCCGGCGAGCGGCCCCGCGGTGCCCACAAAGAAAAAAAGAAACAACAACAACCCTTTGTGGAGGGTCCGGCCTGAGCGTTTCAACCCTGAAGAACACAGAGAAGGTGTGTTTGAAGAGCGATAACGAAAACAGGCAGCTCCCCCCCCCCCCTTTTTTTTTTTATCGCGTTTCGCTGCCGTGTGGCCGGGGAATGTGCTTCATACGACCCTCGGAAACGATGTTGTGGAATCCCAACTCGCACAGTGGATGTGAAACACTATTAAAGATCAGCCTTCAAGAGGGTCGACCCGGATAGAGCGCGCCACTTGGAAAGATTTCTCCCAGATTATGTGGGATAAAGTGAAAAAAAAAAAGGCAGAGGCACGTCCACCTGCAGCCCCCGAAGCCGTTCATCTCTCACTTGAATGGCGGCGCCGCCGCCGTCTTCAGCACGCGTGCGCTGCGGGATTCGGATGCATCTGGGAGGATTTCATTAAAACGCCACCGTCTCGTCGTTCCTTGACGGCTGTACGCCGTAATGCTCGCCTCTCCCGCCGCTCTTTTAAAAGTGATTACGCACGATTGTTTCAATTAGGTGTCAGGAAAGAGGCGCCGTCCTCGTCGAGCATTAATCGGGTTGTGGTGAGCGGCGGGAGACAGAATGAAAGCTCATCAAAGATGACAAATAACACCACCGAGATTTTTTTTTTCTCCCCCACTTCCTCTTTATTCTGTTTTTCTTCCTGTTTTTCAAAAAACGTGGCACCATTTTAGGGGAGAAGAAAATACACTATTCTTTTTTGGAGGGGGTCTCCCCCAGAATCCTCCCGGTGAGCTGTTTTCAGCGCTGCTAATGAAACTAATCGATTTGGGAGTGTCTTCCTGGGAGACGGCTGAGGAAGAGGGATTGTGTGCGGGACACAAAGGAAGTGCCGACCTCCTGTTGTCCACTGGAGCGGCAGGAGCGCGAGGATTAGACGGAGGCGGCGGCCGTTACCGAGGCGGGACAGGCTCATTCAGACGACGTCCCGCTGCTCCGCCGGGAATCTCAAAACACCATTCCAACCCGCCGACCTAAATAAACAGGACACGACACTTAAACAGCAGCGGAGTCGCCAGCTTGTTTGTGAGGGTCAAATAAATGATCACAGTTGTGCTATTTTAAAGGGATAGTTGGCTGTGGTGGCTGAGGCTCCGATGAAGGCTTTTTCTCCAACTTAAAATTAGGCTAACCTGATATACTTGCGAAAGTCTCTTTAACGTAGTTCCCACGCTGCTAGAAGACAAATGACACTGTTTTGTTGCTAAAAACCAAACCACTTCTCAAGTTTACCATAGACGGTTGGGTTTACAAACCTGATCTCCACCTGCTGGACGACTTTCATAGAATTCATGGGCCAAAATAAAGGGAAATTTCATTTCCTGTGGGAGCTCTGGACATGATGACGGTACACCAGCAGCGTGGAGGCATCTCGTCTTTTTCATTTATGTCATGTATGTGTTGCTGTACACGGCAGGAATTCTTCCCCACTGAGAGACTCAAAAACAGTTTGGTGGATTTAAAAATAACAAAAAAAAACCAAGTAGTATCTCTGGGGTTTCCATTGACACGGAGGTGAAGGGATTTTTTTTCTTTTTTCTTTGTGGCCTGCGTTGCTGCCGCCGGAGCCCCCTGCACGCCCGCCGTCCTTGAGGGGAAGCGGGGAAACGCTGTAGCAGCTCCCGGGGGAGCCGAGGTGCGGTAACGGAGCCGGTGCAGGGAGCTCGGCGCTGCGATAACAGAGGCTTTGCAGGGAGGAGACACACACAGCATAATGAACAAGCCAGCGCCCACTGCAGCACAACTGGCATGTACAAACACACACGCACACACAGTGGCGCGCACGCACACGTGCACGAATGCATGCAAACTCATTAGCATGCACACGCTCGGGCTAATAAAGAGCGCCGTCCTCCATAATCCAGTCTCTCCCATGTTGCGTTATTTTCCCACAACCCCTTAATGAAGGAGGTATGCACAGGGCGAACACACACACACACACACACACACACACAGTAGCAGTGTGCAGAGGCCCCGCCTCCTGCAGCACACGCAGCCGAGGAGTCCGCGCTGACTGCGTGTCGTGCAGTGGCATCAGTATGCTGCGAGCGCGGCCCGGCGTCTGCACCGCTCTGCCGCCGCTGCAGCTCCCTCAGGCCGCCGCCGCACGTTTACGCCCCCCTCTCACTCCTGCCTCGCCTCCATCACTCTCTCTGTGCCGACTTGACTCTGGCACTCCCTTCATTCCTCATCTCTCCCGTTTGATAGCATAGCACAAAATCAGATTTTGAGCTTTTTTTAAAAAAAATCTATTATTATTAGTGTTTGGATGCATCATCAGCATCCACTTCCTGTTTTTCCTTCAATATTCAACCCCTATGCCTCCCCAACCACCCACCCACCCTCTCCGACTCCTTTGCTGGCTCTTTGCTTCTCTGCTGGATGCACTGGCGGGTTTTCTTGGCGGCAAGCGAAGCCGAGCGCTAGACTAATTATATTGTTAAGATCCGGCCTTGTTGGCTAATGTTGTTTTTTCCACTTCCCCTGTTGTATTGTAACCAGGGGACAGCCCCATTAATTGCCCTGTTGAAGACTGTCATCATCCAACCACTGCAGCCCACCCCACCACCACCACCACCCCTCCTTATTTGCAACACTGTGTGTGTGTGTGTGTGTGTGTGTGTGTGTGTGTGTGTGTGCGTGTGCGTGCGTGCATGCGCGTACACAGTGGGTGTCTGATAGGAGGGTGCTCGTCTGTGGAGGACTCATCATGGGTTATTAGGAGCGTGCGGGGGGCCATCAAACGTTGGTAGCAGCGCAGAGACACGGCTGGCAACAGGCAAATGGGGGGGGGACCAGACGGAAGGACTGGATTGAGCTCCCCGTCGTCTCTCCCCGTCCCGCTGCTGGAATGGGCCTTTTGAACCCAGTCAGGGTTCTAAACATTCGCTGGCCCGAGGGTGTCGCTGTCTGTGCAGAGCAGGCGGCTTGCGTCAGGTGCGATGAGGCTCATTAAAGAAAGAAAAAAAAAAAGCAAATCGAGGTCAAAGTCAACTCGGCGTTATCAGGAAGGCTTCACCTAGCTGCCTGCAATAATCTCGCACCGGCCACTTTATTAAGTAGCACATTCAGCCACTTGCCAGCGCAGATAGCTTATCAGCCAATCACATGGCTGCGACGTTCAGGCCATTCAGGCGTGTTGACTGGGTCAAGAGGACATGCTGGACTGGTTGGTTTGAGAGTTTTATTGACAAACTGCTGATTGTCAGGCTGAGACTCAAAGCAGGACTCAGATGCGGAGAGGTCAGGTTTATCAGTCTTCTATTTAGCACAAGCAATTAGCACCTAAACTGAGGGACAAAGCAAAGGGCATAAAGACCTACAGCATCTAACCTGTCGCTAAAAACCTAAACGAAAAGCGCGGCAACTAAAAATCAGAAAGAGGGAAAAAGGGATAAAGAGCTACAAAGAGGGGGAAAAAACAGTAACGAAAAATCACTAAGAGAAAACAAAATTACTCAGAGAGGAGACAGAAGTGCTATTAAAAATAACAAAAAATGAAAATCTGCAACTTCACAAAGAGGAGGCAAAACCTGAACGAAGGCGACAAAAAGTCACTCGTTTCAAGCATCAAAAGTCTTACTGTGGCTGCTGGAAAAGGCGGTGGCTGTGGGCAGGCTCGGGTGCATCGGGTGACAGACGAAGACGTTCTGGCGCAAGACAAGGGAGAAGCAGACTATTTAAACACACAAGGTCATGACACACAATTGGAGACAATAGGGAATTGGGTCAGACGCACAGGTGGCACATGAGGAAGGGAACATGATCAGAAATGAGAGGAAGGTTAGTCGGTTCTTCAAAATAAAACAAAGTGACGAGACAAAAACCCCACGGCAGGACAAATCAGGTCAGAGGTGGTCAGAGTGGGCTGACTGGTCAGAACCATAAAAATGCCATGGCAACTTCAGTAATAAATGGTCAAGTTCTGCAGGACAGCACCTCTGAGCTCAGAGTACGGTTACGGACCAAGGTGTTCCAAATAAAGTGGCCAGCGAGTGCCTCTACGCTTCCCACCCTACGAGCTCTCTCACCGACAGTTTGTGCCGCAGCCTCTTTCGTGGCCTCGCCGCTCAAAGCCGCAGGAACTCCTCGATAGCGCCGCAGAGCTCCTTCACTCAGCTGTTTAGGAACCTCTTTGACACTAATCACAGCGGACAGAGGCCCGCTGCTTTTTTTTTTTTTGTTCCACCTACTCAGCAGAAGCGAAAATCATGTCTGGTAAATTGAAGAAATTGACTTTCGACCCTGCAGTCGCACAAAAACGTTGCAGTCAGAGGGTTTTTTTTTTTTCTTCGTCCGACGCGTTTTTAGGATGAACGAGCGTCGCCGCGGGGGCCTCCCACGACCAAACATACAAGCCGTTACACGTCTCTCATTGGGCGAGGCTAATTTCCTGTCGGGCAACCTCACGTTACACCGAGGCGAGATGAGAGCGCGAGAGGATATGAATCTGAGCGGCTGCGTGCGGCAAAATTAATTCATTCCATGTCCTGCAGGCCGGGAACGAACGTGCGCTTAATATTTCATATTCCTTCCCCCTTTTTTCACATGATTGCAACATGATGAGGGGGAGGGTACGTGGGAGGAGGGGGTCACTCGTGCGGAGGAGGAGGAGGAGGAGGGGGAGGAGGAAGAGGAGGAGGTGAAAGCGTGGGGGGGTGCGCACGGGAGGAAGCGAGTGGGCCGCAATGTCTGCAAACAGCGTCGTTACCGCTGCTGGAGCCGGGTGGCGCTGCTAATTTGACACTTAAGTAATTGAAAATGAAAATAAAACGGGACGGAAAGAGACAATTAAAGTGGGGGATTTGTAGCGGCGGGGGCAGAGGAGAGAGGAAGCGCTGCCATATGTAGTGCAGCGTGGGTGCGTGAGTGTGCGCGCGCGTGCTGCTGACACAGTTTGCGGTGCATCTAATCACGGCGAGAATAAACAAAAATGCACCTCCAGCTTTATTTTCATGCTGCATTGTGCCAAATGTTTTCCATTTAGGAAACACAACAGTGTTTGCGAGCGCATTGTGTTTGAGTTAAACTCTACCCTCTGGAAACGGGCCGGTGGTGGCGGCGGCGGCGGCGGTGGTGGCGGCGGCGGTGGCGCCGCGCAAAACGCGTAACCCACATAGGGAAACGCGGAGGAAGAGTCGCTACGGTTCAGAGCAGAACTGCCTCCTCAAAATACACTGGGACTGTGTGTCATGGCTGGTGATACAACCAGTCTTATCAGCTGGTTATTGCTTAGCAGCTCTGCTTTTACTAGTGGCAGCGGCCAAAGTTTAGGAAAACTACTACTAATTCCTGCTGGGAGTTTTTTTTTTTTTTTATTGTCGCTTTAGCCACATAAAATGAACTCACTACACTTGTAAGAGTCCAGCAGACATCATAAAAGAAGAATGTATAATACATTGCATTAACAATAAACACAAGCACTGGCTGGGGAGCAGAAATGCTTCCAGTGTGTGACCAAAGGGCAGTAGAGAGATTTGCCTGGTCAGTAAGCACGGAAAATATTACTCAAAGTTATCAAGAAGGAAGATTTTGACTCATCTCTGGCCAGAAGGCAGCAGAAGGGCCGTCTTGGCTGTATTTATTACTATTTATATTTATCAGTATTTATTTGGTGCCAAAAGTCCGGAGTTAGCTTCAGATGTGCAAAATGTTTAAAGGCAAAAGCCAACAGAAAAAAATGAAAATTGTTTTCATTACACGATTAAAAAAAAAACATGCTCCAGTCGTTCGCAGAATGCCGTGGCCATGGATGTTCCGCATTGTGACAGGTTTATTTCCATCACAGCAGCTGCTGTCAGTGGAGGTCGCGGAGAAGCCGGTTACTGGAGAGAGATGATTTGCAGTCTCACAGACACCAGGACTTGAGAATGACCCTGTGGCCTGTCGAGTCCTCGGGGGCCAGTTCCTCCTCAGGAGGAACAGATTGTTTTCTATTTTTTTTCAAAATATTTATGTTTCAAACCTGAACATCTCCCGAACATGAAACTTGTTTTTATTATACATGAGTTATTTAGAAGCCAAGGGGCTTTCATTGGGTGTATTCTCCAATCACCACTTGAAATTTGCTAAATCTTCGGGTTAAATGGGTTATTTGACTGTCAGTGGTGCTGGACACAGCAATGAAGTAGTTTGCGAGTGAAAAATCCCACCTTGTGTTGGCCCACAATTTCACAATCGATTAAAACATCAAAGCCCCCTATCGCCACCTACCTTCTATCTTGGCACCTGCGAGCGCTGGTTGATGAACTTTCAACCTTTCCACGTCTGCGCAGGCGAGGACCACCAAACACTCGTCACCTGACTGCAGACGGTTGCGTAACGTCTGTGAATCCTCCTGCGGGCGGCGGAGCGGCGTGAACTACTTCCAGTGACGGAGAAATAATGTCCCCCTCCTCGCTCCAAATAGTCGTCCGGCGTAGGCAAAGAGCTTATAGGACCGACGGAGAAGTTAATTAGAGGCCATTGCAGTCGTCCAAACCCTCTGACCCATTTCCGCCCCCTCCACCCCCCGCCTCCTGTTATCTGTCACTCACAGTCCCGCCGCTGCTAATGAGCTTATTCTGAGACATACGTTGCGCCCGCAGCTGCACCTTTTACAATTTTTTGTCCCCTCCACCACACAGTCACACACAGCGGCTCTGCTTTTTATAGTCGAAATAAAAACACCCAGGTAGATGCCTGCCACCACATCCATCTCCAATTAGGCGTCTTTCTGCATCACGGTGGCGGTTTTAACCCTCTTGTGTTTCTCGCCGTCTGCCACCGACGCCGGAGTCAGATGGTTAAAAACGAGGCTGCGCCATTCAAATGCAGACGAGCGGCGAGGCAGAGTCACATTAGCCTCTTCAGTCTGCCTCCGCATAGCCGTGCGTGCGTGCGTGCGTGTGTGTGTGTGTGTGTGCGCGCGTGTGTGTTTTGAGGTTGTGTGTTATATTAGCCCGGCAGTCGCAGGTAATGATCTCATCTTCCCGATGGTTACGAGAGGCATACAAAAGGAATTTGTGCACGCACGCACGCGCGCACACGCGCACACACACACACAACCACGCACACACTTGCAGGCCAAGAGCTCGGGCGAAGCTGTGGAGCAGAGATTGGTATTGTAATGGTTCTCTAATGGGCAACCTGACAGGACTGTTTTTTTTTTCCCCCTTGCTATTGCATCTCACCCTCTTTTTTTGTCTTCCCTCCAGGAGCGTTTCACTGTTTTCCCCCTCTCGTTGACGATCAGTGATATGGACACCAGGTGTGGGGACGTCCAGGTATTTATGCAGCTCTTACGACACGGTATGTGTTTGCAGTGTTGTTTGGGTTATTTTATTTTTTCAACTTTACCATTAGAAACCGCTTGATCGATGAGATACAGCACATTACGGAATGTTTAGCGCATTATATTGAAAAACAAAAACAAAATATCTCTTTTACTCTCAGCGTTCACTGGACATGTAAATTTTGCATCATTTGGGATTTTTAAAGAAAACAATCGAATCACATTTTTGGACTTCTTGTGTTATTTCCATTTGAACTGCAGTCTGTCTGCATCATCTGTGACACTTGAGTAGTAATGAACGACATCATGAACCCAAACCCTAACCCTCTGCACCTTCATAAAAAAAAACTTTTTCTGCCCCCTCACTCAAGCAAATCCGATCTGGTTTCAGCTTCTCCAACCAAACTTGCCATTCGCGTCAACATTTGTTCAGCTTTCAGCTCTACATTCACTCTCACTTTTCTTATTTTCTTTCTTTCTGTCTTTGCTTTTTTTTTTTTCTTTTTTTTTTCTTTTTTTTTTTTTTTTTTTAGCTCCAAGCGGTCTCTCCACCCGTCAGACGCCCCACAGACAAACTATGATGCTCTTACATCGCTCGCTCTCTATTTTTCTATTTATACCCACTGAGATGAGCAATGAGCCCCAGGCAGCCCTCACTCACCAACCTGAGCACACCGGCAGACACAGAAACACACTTTCTCCCTCTGTGTCTGTCTCTCTCTCACTCTCTCAAACACACACACACACACACACACACACACACACAAGCGCGCATGTGCACGGGCGGGCGCACCAGACCAGAGGAGGTTAGAGGTTTTCGTCAACACTGCGCTGGACCATATGAACCAATGTAATGCACTTAGCTTTATTGACACGCCTCAGAGAGCATGCAGAGGACCGGCGCTCCCGCTGTGTCCTTGGTTCTAGCCCTTTGTTCTGGCATTTTGCTGCTGAGTCCTGAATGAAAAGGTGGGTACAAGCAGCATCTGTTGCTAATGTTTTTGACTTGGTCATCCCCACAAAAATGGCTGAAAAACAGACACGAGAGTTGTGAAGACACGTTAGGAGCGTTAGGGATGGAGAGACACATTCAAGTGATCTTATGATGCTTTGGCAGTGTGACGCTGTTGTCATAAAAATTAAATTAAGCACATTTTAGAAGGGCATCGCTGAACCACATTTTATACAAGGCTTTAAACTCTTTGTTTTGTGTTGGTGTCCAAACCTGATAACAGCTCTGAATTCTCATCTTGCCAGTCTCCGATCAAAAGCATTTTCAATAGATTGTCAATTCTTCTTGATTTCATAAACCTATAAAATGTATGCCAGGCATACAATTTATATTACATTTTGATGTTAAATAGTGCACCAAAGAAGTCGGGGCCGCAGAAAACAATGATTGCTGCTTTGAAGCTAAAGAGATTAGCTTCAGTGCTGCCATAGCTGCAGTTTTACATGAACTGCGTGATGTCTGGACATTGAAAGAATAATTTAAAAAAAAAAGAAGAGAGATTAGGATGTGAGAGAAACTTGCTTTAACGAAGGTTTAGTCACATCCGCAGCACCCAGTTGTTAGCCACAGGGCAGTTGCATGCCGCTAACATTGCACTTCACTCACCTCTGAAGCTTCATGTTCTAGCTTCCGGCCAACACTATCAGCAACACAGAGAGCGACAATTTCCCAGATTGACGTATGAGATCACTGCAGCACATTTGGGAAACATCCAGTCAGATGCGCTATGGTTATGTCAAAAAACTAGCAAGAAAGCGTGCAGGCCATTAAAAATGACAAACAGCCCTCAGCCATTAACCTGCACACTTCCTGCGACCTCATGCGACACGTCAAAATCTGCACACATCCAGACAGGCGCGCTAACATGCAGAGTGGGGCGGCGTACTACCGTGTAATTGAATCGGTTAAATATGAATGAAGACAACAACCATGAGAAACAGCCCGTCTTCTATTATTTACAGTGTTGTGAGTGTGCTGAAAGTGTGTCAGTTTGACTCGTTTCAGCTCCGTTCTCTCATCTTCTCCCTCCACTATCTCTCCTCCTCCTCCTCCTCCTCCTCCTCCTCCCACCGGTACCGTCGCCGCCACCCTGCTGAATGAGCTGCGAAAGGTTGAGCAGGGTTAGCGTGGTGATGCTTCCCTCAAGTGGGGCGTTGTGCAGTCAGGAGGAGCGCAGCTGCAGCAGGAGTCAACCACTTGATTCGCACTCAGACGCCATACTTCCATTTCAAACCTTTTGCATATCGCGCTGGTCTCTGAATCCGTCATCTGTCTTTTGATTGCTTTGGCTGACATATTGTGAAAACGTGGGAATCGGAGTTGGATTCATAAGCTTCAGAATTAATGCAGTAAAATGTGGAGGTGACATAAATACACAGGAAAAATAAGTATATTAAAATAAGTGCCTGCTGGTCCTTTTGGAACAGAGTGACTGCAAAATGCTCATCGACTCCAGTAAGCTGTCAGTTAAACTGCATGGGCACTGTGCGATCTCAGTGTGGCCTGCAGATAATATAATCTGCAGTTGGCTACAGCTCATGGCGCCCCCACTGGAGTGGGGTCTCATTACAACAGACAAAATCTATGTAAGGTTTTTCTTTTTTTTTTTTGCCTTCTTCTAATTGTCATTGGATTGGAGCAGAGAATGTATACCGCAGAGCATTGATGAAACTATTACTTTTTAATCAGCCCTGCACAAACAGACTTGTCATTCCTCTGTTTTTGCAACATATTTTACGGTTAAGTTTGAAGGAGACAGCAGGGATTGGTCTGTTTGGCCAGAGTAATCAGTAATTACAAATTTTCATTAACCGTGCCCACTGAAACAATCTCCTCCTTTTTTCAAGTCAAATGTTTACCTCTGCAAACATTTCCATCGCTTTCTCCCCTTAATCAGGCTGAAAATTAAACCACCTCAGTGCGAGCACCGGCCGCACGAGCTTATTAATTAAATAATGGATTTTTTTTTCTTTTGTTGTTGTTTAAGAAAGACAAAAAAAGATTATTAGAGTCTCTGAAAATGTCTTCCTTGAAAAATGAATTAGAATGTTGCTGCTAATGTCATTACTGCTATATACATGAGCCTGTTAATATTTCCCCGCCAACAGTTTCCTGTAATGGCTTCATTTTCATTCATTATTTACTCATTATGATTTGCTGCACTGCAACCTGCCATGGGCTCAACTTGCAACTTCGGTATTTACTTTTGACTTTCGCATTGTTTTCGTCTTTTTTCCCCCCCTTTGGACAGAAAGTTTTTTCAAACACAACACAACTGAATAAGACATAAGAAAATGACAGAGCATTACATCATGGAGGGCGAGTGTGTCTCTGGTTTGAGTCTCATGGACAGCCGCATCTGCGAGACCCTTGGGTGACAGCACACAAGCAGTATGTTGTTATTTTTCTTTCTTCTGTTATCTTTTTTTTTTTTTCCCAGTTGACTTCCAGGTCATAAAGGTTAGAAAACACCACCAGAGCCTGAATACGGAAAGCCGTCAGTGCTACGTTGGCGAGGAATGGAAAACTATTTTTGGGTGAACTGTGCCTTTAAAGATCGAGGGGTCACAAGCAAAGACGCGCTGACGCTCGGCCTCCATCTTCCTGATCAGAGCTCTCAGGGACAATAAAACTGACGTGAGGCGAGATTACCTTCTACCTTACCGCTCCGAGGGAAAAGTGTGTGTGCGTTTAGTGTCTGTGTGTGTGTGTTGCTGCTGCTGCGGCTGCTGCTTCTTCGGCTTCTGCCTGTGTCTCACGTGTCTGCACCGGCGCCAAACCTGTTAATGAAATATGATGAGCGGTGACGGCTCCTCCGGGGGGCGAAAAGCTCCTCAAAGTTGCGCCTCGTGATAAAAGCGTCAACACGCGTGACGTGTCGCCAGAGCTCGTCCTTGTACCCAAACCCCGGCGGGCCGCGATCGCAAACAACACAAAACATAAAGAACACACCAGGCCACCTCCCCCGCCATCTTAACCGAGAGAGCACAAGTCAAACTGTCACCTAGTTTTCAGGTTGTGATCATTCTCAAGAGTTTTCCCCCTGCTGCTGCTGCTGCTGCTGCTGCTTCTTCTGCTGCTGCTGCTGCTTCTGCTTCTTCTCACTTTATTCAGACGCCACAATGAAGTAAAAATGGCTCGTCACATTGTCAAACCACGCTTCACATGTGTGCGCCCTTTACGGATCGGATGTATTTCCTCTCCCGCAAACCGCTTCTGCTCCTCTCCACGCTTTTTTTCATCCCGTCTCATCTGTCAGGCTCTTGATATCCTGATACATCTGAGTCATTGAAGAGTGGCGGGCTTTGATAGCTGCGCTTATGCTGTGATATTTCTCTTTAAAACGTGTGTGAGTGCTGGGGGTGTCCAGACACACACACACACACACACACACACCTCCAGCTCTTTTTCACATCTCTCTCTCTCTCTCTCTCTCTCTCTCTCTTATTCATTCACTCCACCCCCCCCCCCCCCCCCATGAAACACACGCCGCCGCAGCCTCCCACTTGGTTGCTGGATAAATAATCAGAATGCCGCTAGATGAAACGGGTCACCGTGGAGCTTGTTTGTGCATTTAGGTCAAAGCTAATCTCGTTTCAGCTCCAGAAGTGCCTGTCAAATTCACCTCCAGACGTATTGATGCTTTGTTAGAGGAGACTCTGTCATTCACGGGGGTTGAGTGTGTGATCTACAGTGGAGCAGCGTCCGGGGATAGAAGCGGATGTGATTACATGTGAGCCAGAGCGGATAGATTTGTGAAACACTGTGTTTCCGTGCGAGGACGTGTGTGTGTTTCTGTGAGGTGCACCCAACAGCTTCTACAAAATGGGAAAGTGCCCAGTTGAAGTGGCAAAATTTAGGCTGCAGTCACACCAGATCTGATGCAGCAATGAATGAATAAAACAAAGTTTTCCAATTTTTTTTAAAGATTTATTTTTTAACTCTCTACAGTTTTGGCTGCAGCCTCCACCAAAAAAAAAAAATCGTATCAACTCTTTGGCAACAGCAAGCCCGGTACTACTGCAGAAGCCACTCACTACCAAAGTGGGCCGTCCTTATTATGGGTTATGTTAATTATGTGAGACCACACCCCCCAAAACAAGCCTACAGGCTTTCATCAGAGTGGCGGATTTCTGGGTCTGAATGCAGCATGTGTTTTTTTCACATGGCAGCTTTCATGCCAAGATGTAACGATGCCCATCAGTCTTTCAAGGCAGTGAGGAAAGAAATTAGGTCATATGCAAGACCTAATATAAAATGCAACTCCCGCTTGCAAAGACACACACACACACACACACACACACATATACGCACCACCACCAACTCCGCGTGCGTAACAATGTCAGTAGCACACATACACAAACTGACATATTGGGGTTTTGCAGACGTACACAGTGATAATATTTCATTATTGTGTCTCTGATGAGTATTGTGGAAAAGAAACACAAACACATAATGCAACTGGGTTTGCATGTTTGGCAAAGTGAGGCGAAACATAGCGGAGCCGAACTCATGGAAAAATGTCTGACAACAACTGTCAGTCAAGTTCCAATGAAGAATCCACATGAGTGTGACTCCCACCGAGAACACCCCACTGCCACCACACACACACACACACACACACACACACACACGCACACACACGCACACACCTTTAAATTCTGTCCCATTGTTTCCGCCATCGTTTCATCCAGACCTACAAACTGCTGGCCTGCATCTCACATCCAAGAGTTTATGTATACATAAATACATATATATGTATTTGCTCTATGCTGAATGACGAAGCGGCTGCTGGAAAGCCTCCCTCCCCTCGCCCGCTGCTCCGCCACAGCGCCGGCAGCTGCGGCCGAGCGGAGCCGAGCTGCTCAGGCAATTAGAGAGCCGCCTTTGTTGCCTTTAACGAGTTTGACCCGTTTTGCTGATAACACACATATATTTCTTTCCTTTCTCGTCCCCTCCTCATGTCTTTTCTTTTCTTTCCTTTATAATCTCCGAACCCCTCCGCCTCACCCTCCCCCGCATCACCACCCCCCATGCCACTCTGCATATGTGGATTTTCCAATCCCACGCTACGGCAGTTTGTGAGAACAGTTTAAGAAAGCTGACCTCAGTGTTCTCCTCACAGATTTTATCCATCTGGACACTTCCCTGAACAAGACCTATATATTTGTGCGTGTGTGCGTCTGTGATGGGATGGCATCTACTTGTTTGCATGTTTCCTTCTATTAATGTGTGTGCGTATGTGTGTGTGTTTGAGTGACATCGGAGTGCAAGGAAGAGTGAGATGGCTAGCTGCCGGGCCGGCGTGCGCTAGCGTCCGGGAGTTATCTGCTCAGCCGAGCCGAGACAGACTGTGGTGGCGGCGTCTGAGAGGAAGCAGGAAGGTGAGCAAGGGAGGCCGATAGCGAGGGAGGGAGATAGGGCGAAAAGGGAAGAAAAAAAGAAAAAAAGAAGGGCAGAGATACCGACGTGTGGGAGGGAGATAGGCGCAAAGAGAGGAGAGGAAAAAAAAGGCAAAGTGCAGTTGCACTTAGGCAGCAAAACTGAGGAAAAAGATGAGCAGCGCAGAGGGGGGGAGGGGTGGAATGGTGGGGGAGGTGAGTTTATGTGAGGGAAAAGTTGATTGGTTGATGTAAGTTTAGACGGTGGGTGGAAGGAGGATTTAAATAAGAGCAGAGTCACGTCAGAGAGGAAAAAAAAAAATCGATATTCTGTCCCTCGCGACTATCTGGTAGTCTGACTATCGCTAGCGTGTTAGTTTTGCCACCGCGTAACCATGTTTGTGTCGCTAATCAAACAGTTGCGTCACTGAACAGAATCCAGCAGCCTTCTAGTGACAGAAACAGGAGGCGACTGCTGCTTTTACTGAGCCTGAAAATCCAGGAGAAGTGAAACGGGAGGCGGCTGTGAGCCCAGCTGCTACGTAAGCTCAGCTAGCGTAGCCCAGCAAGGCGCGGAGTAGCTGCTGTCTTAGCTGAAATGTGTTGCATTTCTGCGTTCAAAGGAGAACAAAGAGTAACGCTGAGAACTCGTTGTAGCACTTTGGCAAGAGTTTAGTTGAACACGTCGGCAGTGTTCAGGTGCACAGCAGAGTAGGAAGTAGTTTTCTCTGAGCTCTTAATGGATACATGAGGTACATCCAAAGGATTCCACCTAGCTTGCCAGGTTTAGTGATGTTGTATGACTGAAATCAGATAAAGCCAAGGCCTTTATTGCCATGCCGCAAAAATCAATTTGCTCAAAAGAAGGGAAAGGAAGGCAGTGCTGAGAAATACTGCTTTAAGGAACTGAAACGGCTGGGAAAGACCCAAAACAGAACCTGTTTCACTCTCTCTCTAGTTTTCTTTAGCAGTTCCTGAACAATTTTTTTAAACAGGCAAATGCAGCCTATTATTATTATTATTATTATTATTTATTTTCCTGTTGTTAAAAAAGTTTCTGAGGCTCAGGAAAACAATACAAAGTAAAAACAGAGTTATGCGAAGCACTCTTACTTCCAGATGGTTGCTTGGACGCCACGGGGAGATTGCCAAGTCTGTGACGCACGCATACGCACACAAACAAACACGCACGCTCACACGCTCACGCACCCGGTGGGTGGTTTCACCAATCAATAGTCTCCTCTGAATGACTGGGCAGAAGACTCCGGCGCTGACGGCAGCTTGCTTGTGATTCACGATAAGTTGCCCGTTTGTCTGTTCTTTTATTGTTTGTTGTCATAATCACCATCTGTGTAGTGTGCGAGCGCAACCACTGGGTGAACTTTGCAAAGTATAGTCATCCAGCCGAGGACGGCCCGTAAACTCCTCGCTGCCTGTAACCAACCCACTGAAACTTATTATTCCAAACCCAAATCCTCAAACCCCCCCTCACTCCATCCCCCCTCCTTTCATCTTCTCCCGCTCATTACGACTTTGTTAATACACATCCTCCAAAACCCTCCACACCACCACCCTCCCCTACGCACACACACACACACACACACACGCTTTTTTTCCACACTCCCACTCCTTGAAAGCTAGAGGAAACCGGGACAGCGCAGCAGCGCGGGGGTTAAGTGGAACGGTGCGCCCTGATTGGCTGCCGACCGCCGGTCTGAACCAGCCTACAGATAGAGGTAACCAGGCAACCTCAGAGAGAGGGGAGAGAGAGGAGAGGGGAGAGGAAGAGAGGGAGGAGGGAGGGGGGTTAGGAGGTGGAGGAGGAGGAGGAAGAAAACCCCGCGCTGAGAAAAGAAGCCTGGCATAGTTTGGTGCGGATCGCTGCGTGGAAGGGAGGCGGAAGGAGAGGCTGGAGAGAAGGAAGACTGAAGAAGAAAAAAAAAAGATGTAAGGAAGCTTCTGAAGGAGGACCGGAATGGGAAAAGTGGATTACCGTGACGCACTGTGGATGTCTTCTTACGGCGGGAGGAGATGCGCGCCGCTGAATTCTGGATTCTAAAGCCCGTTCGCAACATGGGAACTAAGTGTACCCGATTTCGCTCTAGTGCAAAGGTAAGTGCGGCGGTCCGGCCAGGGGCGGCTAGTGGGGTTGGGGTAGGAGTGGTGGTGGGGTAAAAGTGTCGTCGGTGCACGCACAGCCCGGGCGAAAAAGTGCGCGCTCGTGCCCGTGCGCGGCTCTTGGTGGAGCTTGGAGGAGCCTGTGGATTCACTGCTGCTGTCCGCCGCCGCCGCCGCCGCCGCGTCGGGATTGTGGCGGGTGAGTGTGCGTGTGTGAACGCGTGCTTGCCGGGACGGGTTACAGAGGGTAGTGACACCCCCCCCCCCCCCCCCTCGCCCTCCTACCGGGCGGTCAGTCAGTGCTGCTTGTGTGTGTTTGTTGTGTGCGCGGGAGGAAGCACAGCGGCTCGAGGCACTCCGCACATCCGGTATGAAAACCCACCTTCCTAAAAGGCTTCTTATTAGTATAACTTTATTTTTCCAACAGCCTCTGCAAGGAAACATGCACCTGCCCCCCTATCCTCCACCCTCTCTTCGGGTGACTCTAGTTAACTTGGTGCACTCGATGTTATTTCCGTCCCTCGTGTCATTCATGTGGCGTCTCGGCGGTGTGTGTGTGTGTGTGTGTGTGTGTGTGTGTGTGTGTGTGTGTGTGTGTGTGTGTGTGTGTGTGTGTGTGTTCATCCGCATTTCTGCACTTATTTTGCCGGCTCGATTGGTCGTTTTGAACCGGACGCGGCTCTCTTCCGGACTGTCATAAATGAGTAAATGAATGAACGAATGAATGAATGAAAGTCCGTGATGGGACGGATCGGAGTGATCTGGGTGGGACGAGGTGCTTCTGGAAGGAGACCCGGACTCGGTGGAGATGACTGGGATGCAGAGGTGTGTGTGTGTGTGTGTGTGTGTGTGTGTGTGTGTGTGTGTGTGTGTGTCTCTCTCTCTCTCTCTCTCTCCCTGTGTGTATGTGTGTGTGTGTGTGTGTGTGTGTGTGTGTGTGTGTGTGTGGTGCAGAGACGTGGTGGAGGCTCCGGCCAACCCAGAGGTCTCCGATGCATGGGCTGGATGGATGGACAGAGGTAGGGAAGGAGGGAGGGAGGGAGGGCGGAGGAGTGGAATGGAATGGAAGCGCCGGTCGGTCAGTTTGCTTTGGGTAGGTGGATGAGTGGATGAGTGGGTGGGAAGGTGGGAAGGTGGGGGGTGCAGCAGACTCTACTGCAGCTAAAAGCCGCATTAATCATGAAGCCGTGGAGCTCTGCAGACCCTCACTCTCTCTCTGGCTCCCTCGCTCTTATTTCTGTCTGGCACTCGGACTTTCTGTATTTTGTTGGACTGATGCGTCATTTGCCTGCATTCTTTCTATCTTATTTTCTGGAGCTTTACTCTCCTGTGCATGCTACGTCAACACAATTCCACTGTAAAGCTACACACTTTTTTTCTAAAAAAAAAAAAAAATAAATCTGCTTAACTATTAGGCAGTGAAGTTGCAGAAAAGTGTAGTCTTCGTTGTTATGATAGCTTTATCAAAGAGGCTGTTCACCCCAAATTCTAGGAACTTTTTTTTTCAATAGCACTAGACGCAAAACATTGTTGGTGTCCATCTGTGCCGAGCTGCTGTTTCTCTTCTTTTACATATGAAAGAAAAAGAAAAAAAAAAACCCTTTTTCATTTAAATTCAGTTTATGTTTTCGGGGCCACTAATTAAACCAACGTTAACCATTAGAAGGATTTGGCTTTTTTTCCTCCCCAATGAAACAGCCTTTTTTTTTTTTTTTTTTACTTGCTTTATTGGCCCAGCAGGCGACTCCGGGGTGTCATAGAAACGCAGAGTATTGTGTAGGAACTGAAAGAAAAGACTGCTGAAGGGTCTCTTTTCCCCTCTTCCCACTCTGCTTTTTTTTTTTGTCTGCTCCATCTGCAGCCTCAGTCTCCAAGTTTTTTTTTTCTCTCTCTCTCTCGACTCATTCTGTCACTCTCCACTATTCAGCCTTGCAATTTATGGCTCACCCGTGTGGTACAGTGGGTTTTGGGGTTTGTGCTCTGAATGATGGTGAGGCTAATTCTAAAGCAGGAACCTCAGAGGTTTGAGTCTCGCTGCTCTGGGTTTTGTGAGGCCTTTAACAGATTTCTTTTTTGCAAAAACACACCTGCGCCTGTGTCCTGTAGTGTTTGTATCTCAGTCAAGACTTCCTCTCTCTTTTGAAAGTGCCTTTTATTTTGGTGTTCGTGCTGACGCCACGCTATCGTCAGAGGAGGGCTGAAATGTAAAGCGTCATCTGCAAAGATAATAACCTGGTTCCCACTTGTGTTGTTCCTTTTAAAGTGTGTTCTGTTGACAGATTCAGTTGCGGCGCATCAAAAGCAAAAAAAACCCAAACCCAAACAAAAAACAATGAACTGTCAGCTGCAGTGGAATTAAACAGAGAGGACGACTAACGTTCGACACCGTCTATGCCTTGATTGCTGTTTGTGTTTCCACCTTGACAGGAATAGCGCCGCCGAGGAAGCCGAAGGGTTTGTTTTTATTGAATTAAAATTCTCACACGGAGAAGCTCAATGTTCTGCCACAACAGTACAACTAAGAAAACGGGGAGCAGCAGGAACGCATTCATCATCTTTGCTGATATCTGGGGCTGTGCACAGGAACCCGTGTGGGTGTTCCTTTTGACATCTGTCTACCATGGCGAAGACACAGACCAATTACACTCCTGCACAGCGGTGGCGGTACCTGGTGGCAGGTGACTCAATCAGCCTGTAGACAGGGTAGAAAATAATATTCTGAAGTGACTTAATTAAACAAAAGTTTAAAGATGTTTCAACTCTGGAATCGCTTGTTGGAATTAGATGACTGCGGAAGGCTTGGAAATGTGGTTTTGATTAAAGTTTCTGTGTTCCATCCATCCATCCATCAATCCATCCATCTATGGATGCATGGATTGTCTTTACGCTACGGAAATAGAGGAGCTGGATTGTAAGCCATCTGACAAAGTACCATCCACAGTCATGCCGTCTGAGTTGCTAATTAGCTTAGCGTGCATGTCTTTGGACGTCGGACTTCGTAGGAAGTCAGAGCGCCTAAGGAGAGAACCCACAGACACCGTAGGAGAACACACAGACACGAGTTGTTGAGTCAGAATCGAACCCACGACCTTCTTGCTAACCTGAACCACTGTGTCCCTCAACGCGCTGAAGAAGGAGGGTGTGAGGTGGTTAATCTGCACTGTGGAGCAGATTTTTGTACTGCTAATCACTTCCTGGGTCTATTTCTCTTTGATGTATGTTTGTGTACATGTGTGTAGTTGTGTTGGTGCATATCCACATCTGCTGTTTTGGGAGTGTACAGGAACCCGCATTAGGCCTGGAACCACTGGAACGTCTTATGGGAAAGGACCCTATTTCGATGAACCAAGTTTGTGTTGGTTTTTTCTTCTTTCTTGAGGAGATTCTGCACCGTGGCAAATTCAGACATTTCTCAAATCAGCTAGTGAGTCACCAATTCCACACAATTCCGTGTACTGCTCATAATGAATCATTTGGTATATTCTTGCAATGTTCCTCAGACTTTCTCCTCCGCTTTGCGTCCTCCCGCACAGACTCCTTTGTAGAACATTAGATGGAAGGACTTTTTCTGACAGCCACAGTTGCTCAGCTCCTGTTGAATCCTTCGGTTCACTATGGGTGCAATTTACATGGGTCTGAGTCATGACAGAGTGGGCTTCTCCTCTGCTCAGCACAAGTGGAAAAAGAAAAAGAAAAAAACCCAGCAAGGCACTTTTCCACCCCTTGATTGTGTCTTTTTGTGCGTCCAAGGTAAAATTCTCATTTAATGAAAAGAGCGAGTTGCGTAAAAGCGAGAAATAAAGGAACTGCTGATAACGTTTTATAAAACAAGGCTTGGGGAGAAAAAGAGCGCGCTTGCGTTTCAGAAGAGAAACCGATTAGATGACGACACCCCCTCCTCGTTGACTCAGCTTCGCATCGGGGGCAACAACCCAACAGTCTTCCGCAGCCCATTTACCTCTTTTTGTCTTGTGCCTTTTTTTATGTCTTCAGCCTCGTTTGATGTTTTCATTACCTCCTGACAAACAATCCCAGCCAAAAAACCTTCTGTTCCGTCTTATCTTCTCCCCTGTGTCTCTTCCCTTTTTATTCCCTCGTCACTCTGTGACTCCCACATCCTTCTGCCCTCATTAATCAATGCCTCCGTCCTCGTCTCTTCATTCCCACCTCACTTCCAGCCCTTCAGGCTCCCCGAGATTGTGCGTTGTGCCATGTCTGTCTCAAGGTATTCAAAACATTTCAAATCTGTATTGTTGCCCTGCGCCAAGATGCATTTTTTTTTCTCCCCCCTCACAATGATCCACTGCGCTGGAGAAATGGATGGAGGAAGAAGTGACTTCCTCTTGGCTGGCTGCCCTTACTATTGATCCACCTGATGTGTGTGCATGTGTCTGCCTGACATTCTCTCAGATATAATTGACATCACAAATACCTTTGCAGACACTGTGATCCATCTTGGATGGCAGTGGAGGCTCGTGGCTACGCGTCCGCAGTCCCCAGGCCAAACAGAAACAGTTCAGACCCACTAATTAACCCGAGATGCTAGTGGCCACATACACCAGAGGAGCAGCTATATCAATAGACCAAAGAACTGGAGATCTCCAGAAAAAACAGGGAATTAATTTAGCCCTCTGTTTACAGTCTGCTTGCAAAAAGGCTCGGTTTTAGCTTCCGACGCTTGATTTGTTGGACTTTCCACAAGTTTGGAAGGGAACAAAAAATAAGCAAGCTTGGCGAAGGGTGTGTGGAACTAACTCGGTGAGGTAGCGCTGTCCTTTGTAACATTACAAGGGGTTGATTCACAGAACAACACTTTTAACCGTGAAGCAAGCAAAGTGAATCAGATGATGGTCTTTCCCAACGTCTGGGGAGTCCACTGATGGCTGGAGATGCATTTATTATTGGGACAACTCGGGTGAATTTTGCATAATTTGAGTCGTCTGTTCTGCAACACCTGTCCTCCCTCCAAATAATCACTCCCGCTCAAGCTAAACGCACGCACGCACGCTGAAAAGGCCTTCCGAGAGCAGGGCGGCACATCCAGAGGTTCAGATCGGTTCGCCAGCTAATCTGCCTCGGATGCCTGTAACCTGTAATCTGCTTAAAACACTTGCGGTCTGTCCACATACACGCGCACACGCGGTTGGGATTAGCATCTGTAGACACAACAACAGGACAGCAGGGACACAAATCCATGCACGCACGCACGCACACACACACACACACACACACACACACACACACACACACACACACACACACACACACACGCTCGCACGCACGCACGCACACATTCTGATGCATGCCTCTGCCCTTACATTTGACCGCCTAAAGAGGGCTGCGTGGGTTTGCTGTACTCTGCATTCACAGTCTGGCCTCTGCAGCTTCAGACTGCACTGTGACTGGAATGGAATTAGCAGACAGATAAAAAGAGTAACTGTAGAGTTTCCACTGCTGTGTGCCAGGATTTAGAGGGAGAGAGGGACAAAGTGAAAAAAAAGAAAAAAGTTTAATTAAATGGGCCAAATGGGCCACAAGATGGCGTTTGCATTTATGTCAAGGTGACGGAGTGCACGAGCGTCCCTCTTTCTTTTTTTTTGTGGACCCTCCACGGTACTCCCCCTCCCCCCACCTCCACCTTTTTTTTTCCATTTCACACTTTCCTTCCTGTGTTTTCATAATCTCTCTTCTGTTGCTCCCGTCCCTCCCTACCTGTCTCTTCTCCTTTCCTCCCTCCTTCTCTGCCTGCAGCGCCGCTTCAGGGATCCTCTTGTTTCAGATGAAATGTTGATTATGGAAGTGAGGCTCTTGAGCTTCCTGCCTCCCTCCTCGCTGCGCCCGCACGCACACATCATTATGATCGCATTTTTTTGTTCTCCACCCCCCACACGCACGCATCCGGCCTGACACGTCGTCTGGTCCTCCTGGTCTTTTCTCCCTCCAGTGAGCACCACTTTGGAGAGGGGGCGGGGGGGGGGGGGGGGGGGGCTGTAGGGCAAAATGGAAAAGGTGCTCACTTTGTTAATGAGTTTTCGCAGCAAACAAAAGCACTTTGCAGCAGACGAGTGCAGAGGACGAGGGGTGCTGGGAGGCGGGCAGCACGGGGAGGCGCACGCCACACTGGAGCCGCAGCACATTAACACTTCAATTAATTCCGCGCCTTAAATTCTCATTTCCCCCTAGAAGTCAAGGGCCCTGATCACCTTTCTCCTCAACCCCCACCCTCAGCCAAAGCACCACACACACACACACACACACACGCGCACACACTCGCACACACACGCACACACTAGACTGCTTTTTTTCCATTACAGTTTCCAGCAAATCTCGTGGCAGATTTTCAAAACATGGACAAACACAACCATTAAATCACCGCGTGTCAGTTCAGCCATGCAAGGCGACAATCTTAAAAGGATCTTAAAGGTATGAGCAGTCAGGAAGGTGGTAAATCCACTGATTTCACAGTAGATCTATCTATCTATCTATCTATCTATCTATCTATCTATCTCTTTGGTGAAGGTGAAGGTCCGTCGCAGCAACCACACGGAAAGACAAACTAACATCCGCACTCATGCTGTCAATGAGGCCAAAGTGCAGGTCTGGACTGTGAGAGGAAGCTGCAGGACCTGAAGAAAAGACAGGGAGGGAGGTGCCAACTTCTCACAGAAACACCCCGGGGTCACCTGGGACTAGGGATGGAAATTATCGATTAAGTCATTAATCGTTAGTTGATTGACCTTATCGACCGATTAACGATGAATTGATGAGAGGTGATTTTTCATGAGAACCTAAATTTCACAATAAAAATTGTGTAAGAAACACACCATTCAACCCTTAAATAATGTTTACGGTCCAATGTGACCAATTTTTACATTAGAGAACAGTAAAAACACCCTAAACATTGATCCTCTGACTTTAAGTTGACTTCAAATGGGTCACGTTTCAACTTTAAAAAAAAAAAAAAAAAAGTTGTTTTAAAAGTAGTTCTAGGTATACAGGTATACACTACGCCATTTAACAAAAAAAAAATATAAAAAAATGAATTAATTGCGACTAATTTAATTTAATCGATTAAATTCTTAATTAACAATTAATCATTAATCGATTCATTTTTAACATCCCTACCTGGGACTCAAACCAAAGACCTCCTTGCTGTTAGTGAACAACACCACTGGGCTGCCCCCAAACACATCATGTGACCTGTCGGTAGAGAAAAGCTTTGAGAAATACACCATCCTTCCTTCAGGGTGCAAAGCTTTTGTGAGCAGTTGCACGTTTCAGTTGCCTTTGAGAGCAAAACAGAAACGTACCCCAGTGACATTGCGCCTTGCCCCAGTGTCACACCTCTGCAGACCACAGCGGCATCGCAGTGTCGCATTACATGCACCATGTGGCATTTCAGTCAGAGAGGGCGAGGGAGAGAAACAAGCTGGCCGCTAACAAAGCGTCATGAATTAGGTTTTAATTTGCGTTGGAGGGTCTTTTCTCATTCAGCTCGAGCACAAAAGCAACGGAGATGCCTGGTTTTGTATCATATTCTTTATTCAAGCTGCACAATGGATAATGAATGCATGCCCGTCGGCCGGGGGAGAGAGGGTTTCTTTGCAGGGGTGGGGTGAGGTGGGGTGGGGGGTTCTTAGCAGCGCTTCCCCTGTGGAACTGCTCCACCGACGTCCGCACTCACAGCGAGGCAGCAGTTGGACGGCGGAAGAGACGGAGACGGGAGTGGAAACATGTTTCCCTCCGAGGACTTTCCTCTTCACATTTCTCTCTCCTTCTCTCTTTGTCTTTCCCTCTCGTTCTTCCCATCCGCACTCCTCCCTTCCACTGCGGACTAGTGAATTTTTCAGCCGTCCCGCGGCTTCGCCCCTTTGCTTCTACCTCCTTTTTTTTCCCGTAATGACTGCTCATAATTCAGCATCCATCGTTAGCTTTTATGTCCTTTCCGTGACTTAGTTCTTTGCCATGTTTCACAGGACAGTACATGGTCGAAGAGCAGCGAGCACCGGCGGCGTGCGGCAGGGAGATGGGTCTCGTCTGACTCAGAGCTGTTTTATAAAGGAGCTGCGCTTCACGCAAACCATGCAAGACATCTGATGGACCTTGAGTTCACGCGCCGAAACAAACCGGCTCCCTGCTCGTCCTCCGCATCCTCTGGTGCAGGAGTCACAGATTTACAGATATAGTTCAAAAGCATCGATTATGTCAAGTGGTAAAGGGTTCATCTTGAAATTTCCTCCGTGTCCACATTGCTGTCAGTAAATTAAGATTTAGACTAGTGTTTTTGCAGACTATGGTTATATTGTGATTACCATGGAACAGTCACAGCATTGAGATTGTCATTAGCACAGTGGTTCCTTTAACAACAATATTCATTTCTCCTGTAGATTAGTAAGCAGATTTTAAAAATGTTTAAATGTTCCTTTAAATCTTCAATTTTATGTCAAATTTACATGTGATGTTTTCTGGTCTAGTCAAAGGTTTCTGCGGTCTGTGCTAAAATAAAGTTTAAGGATTTGACCCTTTGTGATGTCACAACGTTCACTGCGACTTCTGCCCGGTCAGCGACAAAAACGACCAGGAAGTTGGCGGCTCCAACCCTTTACTGCTCTTTACCTTGTTTTAGTCTCCTATCCAAAAGAAAAGGCGTAGGTTTTCAGCAGGAAGCTGAGGCCCAGTGTTTTGACAGGAGGCTGTAAACAGAGGGCTAAATACACTGTTTTCTGCAAGGCTGCTGTGCCGGACAGCACGGAATGTAAAACCTAGATGCGCTGGTTGGAAGAGGTGCTGGAAGAACTGGACTGAGGCCTTCTTCTCCCGGGCAGCAGAACAGCACCGGACGACGATAGCCACTCGTAGGCAAAGCTCACGTTTGTGTGCGAGGGGCTCACGGCCCACGGCGCTTCATTGTCGCACTCCAAGCACTTTTGGCAGCGGAGTTTTATGTCGCTTCATGGATCATGAAGTCTGCTCAAGTCATAAAGCGAGTTAGGTTTCAATTACGGCAGAAACATAAAAAAGAATCAAAATGTGATTCGTTTTTCATGCAGCGTTGAGTCAAAAGTGTGTGTGTGTGTGTGTGTGTGTGTGTGTGTGTGTGTGTGTGTGTGTGTGTGTGTGGGGGGGGGGGGGGTAGGGGAGTGGTTGGACGTGTTTCTAGGTAAATTCTTTCCTCTGCTGCGCTTCGCCATGATACTGATCTTCAACACAACAATGCTTTCACGTGGTACGTCAGTCCATCGTTGACTGATTGTAAGTCTGGTTTCGTTCTACAAAGAAACTCTGCTGAGGCGTCAAACGGCAGGAAGGTTCAGGCTGAGGTGAGAATTAACTGAGGCTTGTTAATGCGGCCGTGAGTGACCATGCCACTTCTCACGGTGGCTTTTTCCCCTCTGCTGAGTCATCAGCGATTGCACACACACACACACACACACACACACACAGACACACACACACACACACACACACACGTTCTGTTGGACGTTTTGCAGGGTAATTGGTCTTTTCTCAGCCGAGTCACTTGGAATATTTTTTCAGTTGGATGCAAATATTTTTAGTCCTGAGATTATTTTAAGGCCCATAGAGGGGAAAAATGTATGCATGCGGTCGTCCGCTCATAAATTAAACATTTAATTCACTTAGTTAAATATTTTTTTTACTTTGCGGTTTAAGCCGGTATTATAATAATCATTATATTATCATTATAAATTTGTGTTGGTGCGAGGGTTGCTAGCTGCTGGATGCCCTCGGTTTCTCCTCCTGCTCCTCTTTCTCGTTATTATTAAGATCATCGTTATTGTGTGGATTTCTTAGCTGTGTTTTTTTTTTTTCAAAAAGAATAAGGAAGGAAAAGACCAATGAGAAAACAAAAAAAACTAATCAAAAACATCTCATTACAGGTTGTCGTGTGGCGCCACCGCGACCCGTTTGCTCCCTCGGTGCCGCGATTCTCAGTTTTGAACTTTTCAAAATGTCGTTGACTGGCAGCTGCATAAGAGGATTGGAGGCGCAGACGCATAAATACACATTAGGAGTAAAGATAAAACGAATCGCTCCTCACTTAGCCGGCGGGAATTTTCAGCTCAGATCAGCCCAGAGCCAGTCAGTGTGTGAAAGACTCCACACTGAGCCGTGAGAGGGAAGCTTCCGTTTTGCAGAGGAAGAAGAAGAAGATATATATTTATATAAACGAGCGCAGTTTACCGACATTTTAAATTCTGGCTCCCACCTAATGAAAGCTGAAAGTGGCTTAGAGGCTCACTTTCTCACCGCTAACTGGACTGGCCCGCGGCTGTTTTAGCCAATCCGGAGAAGCCAGAGCAGCACGAGCATCTCCTCAAAGTTCTGCATGTTCTTATTGGATGAAATGTCTGCAGTGTTTCTTATTGGTTCCCCTCTCTCTCCTGGTACCCTCTAGAAAACCCCCTTCAGCACTCTTATTGAGTGTGTGTGTGTGTGTGTGTGTGTGTGTGTGTGTGGTCAGCCTCTCAGTCAGGTACTCTCGCTCCCTTTAAGGACGAATGGAGGATTCAATCACCTGCTATCAGGTCATTTGTGCCTCTTGATCGAGTTGCACTGAGCATCTACTGGACTGACACACTCCAGTGGGCGCCAGGAACCTCTCACTCTCTCTCTCTCTCTCTCTCTCTCTCTCTCTCTCCCTCTCTCTCTCTCACACACACACACACACGCCCGCGCACAAACACATTGATAAGAGGGGTATATAACTGGAGGCTAAATTATTTTTTCCCCCATTATAAAAGTGCCTTTGATGCTCCGCCCTCCCCTCACCCGGAGGCCATCACCTTCTGGTCCTCTCTCTCTCTCTCTCTCTCTCTCTCACACACACACACACTCAGAGCCACTTCCCCCTCTTTTCCATATCTGTGCATTAAAGTGATAGCCTTCAATTAGCTGGATATGCTTTCATATAATGACTCCTCTCCACCCTTGGCAGTATCAGGCCTGATGAGTTTGATACGTAATCTGGGAGAACAAGGGTGTTAAAAGACCACCCAGCCATGAATGGGTGTGTGTGTGGGGGGGGAGAGGGGAAGGGGGGGTGGGCGGAGGGGACGCCAATGTGTGGGCCTGCTCGTTTTGTGTGTGTGTGTGTGTGTGTGTGTGTGTGTGTGTGTGTGTGTGTGTGTGTGTGTGTGTGTGTGTGTGTGTGTGCGCACATAAAGCTGGATTAATGGAAGAGGCGAGATCTAAGCGCTGCAAGATTAAATGAGTGTGAATTGATGTGATGGTTTCAATCACACTCACACGCCCATAATAGCCGCGTCCGCCGCTGACGGAAATATTTGTCGGGGGGGGGGTTATTTTGAAGTTGGCGATGTGACGCGCATGACTGGACCACCGACTGTAGTTGGATTTCAAACGGCTTTCCACTTTTTTTTTTTCCTCTCTCTATCCTTCGCATCTGCACTGTAAAAAGCAAGATGAGACTCCATTTATATTCCACTTCCACAGTTTCCCGTGTGACATTATGAATATAAAAAAGCCAGAGAAAGGCAAAAAGGCAAAGCGGGCTGCTTCTTGTCAGTCTGGAGTGTCTGTTTGCTTCAGTGCAGCAGCGGCTTTTGAAAGCATCCTGTGTGTTTCAGGCCAACGCAAACAATAACATGATAAAACCTGGCAATGTGATGATTTTGTTCAATTCATCGTATCATCACCGTGTCAGGGGTGTCTCAACGTCGCTTCAGTTACAAACCTTAGGTCTGGCCTGTGTGCACCCCATCATCCTTTGCACTCTGGCGCTGATCGTCCAGAGCCCTGAGCACAAACCAAGAAGAGCGACTTCCAGAGTGTCGCTCGGAATAACGGGGAACTCTCACACAGAGGGACCAAGAGGAGACTGGAAACCTCCTGATCTGACAGACTGACAGGAAGTGACAGGAAGTGACAGGAAATGCCGTCGTTTCCTTAGAAATTACGCTGCCAGTAACGTAGAAAAACCACTCCAGCCCAGCAGTTTTTGGAAGAAAAAGTAGGGGAAAATGCTTGACAGAAATGCTCTTATTTCATAGTTATTTCATCGACTTTTCAAAAAATTCCCACTGACTATAGTTGTGCGAGACTAAAACAGATACACACCTGCACCTGGACAAAATATTGAACCTGAATATTGACCCGTGGACTTTATTCAAAGGTGTCAAAATACCTTGGGATGTTGCACCACCGGTGCAAGTAACCTGCAAACCTGCCTTAAAAAGGAACAAAATGATGTTATAAAAAAAAAAAAAAAAAAAGGGCAATCAACATTTGTCTGACAAGAAGAAAAAAAATCTGCAATATTTGTGGCTTTCGGTTCCAAAAGAAGAAGATGAAGACAGGGAAGAAGAGGGAGGGGTGGGCTGGAAGGACACAGAGAGGAGAGGAGGGGCGGCAGCAGGATGTGCGAGTAGTGAGGTGAGAAATACTTGTGATTGCCTGACGTGTGTCGCTGAGCTCCGCTGTTATTGGTCATTCTACCTGCTGCTGCTGCTGCGGCGGCGGCGAGGACGTGCGTGCGCTCTCGTGCGTTCCACCCTCGACGCCTAACGTTTTTTTTTTTGTTTTTTTTGGAGATCCGCTCTCCTCCCCTTTTCTCCTCACCTCTCTGGAGACCCCCGCTGCCTCCCGGTACTCACTCTCCCCTGGCCGTGAGCCGCCTCCAATATCCGGCTGTCCGTGTGATCGCCCTCACGACGCTGCTGCTGCTGCTGCTGCTGCTGCTGCTGCACCTCCCAGGAGAGCGGCTCAAAGCAACGGGCCGCTGCGACCGGCCCCGAGGAGACGACGTGGCGCTTAAGGGAACGCTTTTGTCTGCGGTGGTGGCGTCTATCAGGCTGGCCCCTCCTCCTCCCTCCCACTACCCACCCCCCCAACCCCACCCCAAGGCCAAACCTCTTCACCGAAATAGATCGACCTTTCGCAATTTATTACCTACACCGCTGACATCTATCAGGCCTCGGCTCCTCGGGGCCACCGGGGCCAATAATAATATGGCAGCGCCCCCCCCCCCGCGCAGCCGCTCATAAGACCGTCTGCCTGTTGCTGCTGCGAGCCGCTGCTATGTTTTATTAAACGCTTGAATGACTCGCGCCGCCGCCGCCGCTTCCTCTGCTACACGCCGCCTCCCGCCGAGCCCGCAGGTGAACCATTCATCCCTGCGGCACCTCCATCAGCGGCCCGGCCGCCTCCTTCCCGCCTCCGTCTCTCTTTCATCTCCATCAAACGTTCTCCTTCACCCCCGTCGAGCCCGGCGAGCCCGCTGCGGTTGGCGATCTCGTCGGGAAAAGTGCGGACAGAGCTGAGCTGAGTGGAAGCCGGCGTTTTTTTTTTTTTTTTTTTTTTTCTTAGCATTTGCAGCTTCATTTTTGGGTTCAGAGTTTCAGGCGTTAAAGCTTTGGTGGTTTGAGTTTCGTCGACTCGGGGGATTTCTTTTTACCTTTGTGTCAGATCTGTTTGGCTGTTATTGCATGAAAGAAGAACAACAGCACACGTTGACTTTTTTTTTGTTTCAAGATGTCAGTCAGCGAATGCAGGAGGAATCAGAAGGAAAAACATTATTTTAAACTAAGCCCGAGAGTTTTTTGGAAAATAGCCCTTTGTGATGTTACAAAGAGTTCTGATGACTCACTGATAACTCACCGATACCTCTCCCAGGACGTTGACAATGTCTGAGGCAGCTGTTGGTTCCGAGATGCAATTTTCAACCTGCTTTGCTGCGTCTCCTTCAGCTTCAGCTGGTGGCTAAAACAGAGTTTTCCTCACAAGGAGGCTGTAAACGGCAGGTTGGTTGAAACCTGTTTCCTCGAGAGTATTTCTTTGTCAGAACATTTTAAATGATTTAATGCACTTAATTCAGAGACACAAACTGCTGGTTTGAATCACTGCTTTGGGCGCTACACAATGCAGCTGCTCACAGTTTGAGTCGCCGCACGCATTTGTCTTCTTATTTAAAAAGCTTCATTTGTAGAGTGCACTTTAATGTTTAACTTGCTGGATGTTTAAAATGTCACGGTCGTCAGTGTTATTGCTTATTTTCATACTCTTTTGCTCGCCTGCTGTTTCACTGTATCACTCTGCCTCTGTGAGACCAGTGTGTGCAGAGCTGGCGAGATGCAGAGTGGAAACAGAAGTCAGCTCACCACCAGTGTGTGTGTGTGTGTGTGTGTGTGTGTGTGTGTGTGTGTGTGTGTGTGTGTGTGTGTGTGTGTGTGTGTGTGTGTGTGCGACTGTTTGTGTTTACATGCAGCGCCAGTGAGTTTTTGCCCTTTAGACTCAATTTTAACTTTAATTTCAAAGGGGAAGGAAAATCAATGATTAAGGTCATAAATGACTTGTGTGTTCAGTTTTTGTTTTCTGAGAATAATTTATTGGTTGCATTATATTTTTTAAAGGGAGCGGTGGGAAAATAAAAGTGTTTGATAATATCACAACAAGTGTAATTCAGCCGTGCCGGTTGTGTTGTGACTGGACCTGCAGAGTTCTCAGGGGTCCGGCTATTAACCGAGATAAGAGGAGGGGAGGGAGCGATGCTAGATAGGAGGAGCTCTTCCAGGTGTCTCAGAGCATTTGTTCACCCGCTGAGAACACACACTGCACACTACGCACACAAACACACTCGCAAATATATGAGGCACGAGGACTTTGCTACCACCAGCTGTGTTCCAAATCGCTTAGCTCCATTATTACTCACACTACGATATAGATATTGTTGTGCTAAAGCAAACACTGCCTTTTAGCGTTTCCTGGAAGTGGCTAACGCTAGCCGCCTCGTTTCGCACATGTTTATAACTCGTTGAGAATGTGAAAGTGAACGTTTAGTTCTGGGTAACATCCTGCGACAAAGTCAAAAGTTTGTCTCCCACAACAATTATGACTCATTGCAATTTGTGCTAACGTAGCTTCACAAGGAGGTCAGCCAGGTCCTGCCTGCTAATTTAGCTAGCAAGCTAACCATGACTGAATCCTTACAAACATTACTGACAGCAATGTCTCTGGCAGTAGATCTCATTGCACTAAGCTGTTGCCAGGTTGTATTTAGCCCCGCCAACCATTTGAAAAGTTTAGCGAAGTGTTAGCGGCTCTGGCTGAGGATGTGAACTGAAGCATCCTTCACTGTTTGACAGCTTCAAGCGTCGAGCTGCATTTTGGCATCCTCACCGGTGTGAGCATTGCACCAGTGCTCTCAAAATAGTAAGTGTTCAGTGCTGAAGTGTCCCACTTCCAGATAGATGGAAGGGACTAATTAGGTAAATGCAAAACACATATAGAAAACACACCGACAGAAACATCACGGAGCGCTTGCTGGAAGGAAGGAAGAAAAGAAGGAGAGGAAGACCTCCTTCTTTTCATTATCAAGCCCTCACTTAAGCAGGAACCCTCTTCATTACCCGTGTCCTCATCAGACATTGTTACATCCTCTCTAATCTTAAGATGTTTCGCCATCATTCAGCCCCGCCATAATCACCGAACAAAAGATTCTCCGTCGGATGTCTGCGCGCGCACACGTTTGTATCCGTGTGCCCGCTGTGCCTCCAGCTACGTATCTTAATCTCCTGTCTATTAGCATATTTAGAGCATTGCTTTAGCCGGGTGGAGGCTCGTGATAGGCTAATTTCACAGGGCCCTCATCTAGCTCCAGGAAGTGAAGGAGGAAGGGCAGCGTCTTGGGAACAAGATCGGGGGGTTCGAGCCTTCTGGGTGTCTGTCTCCCCAGCAGATCTCAAAGAATTGTGGGTAGTGGTTGGGGATCAAAAGACAACTTTGGCTGAAATGAAGCAGAACCAAGCTTTCGGTCGAGCTTTCGTTGGCACTGTTGGTTGTGAAACGATGTGTGTTACGTTTCATTTTTTACACGTTGAATCAAGTCAACTTTTATACTGGTTAAAATCAAGGTTGGTAGATAAAATAAAGAGTGCTGTGGCTGTGGAAGATGCTTCCATCCTCTAGATTTGCCCTGGAGATTTAAAACATTTGTTTGTTGTTGTTGTTTTTAAACCACCCAGTAAAGGGGAATCACCAGCAATTATTATTAATTTTTTTTTTAAAGAAACACTTACTACCTTCAGTCGCTCATTTTTTTTTATGTCTAATTTATTTTTAGTCTTTGTTTTTGCAGGGACCAAATAAATATTTACCTGGATTTTCTGTGTTTCAATTAAATATTATAGGCTAGAATCCTTAAAAAATACAAAAAAAAAGCAAAACAAAAAACCCAACAAGCCTTAATTGAACTGGCTGTCTGATGCCACATGACTCTGTTCCGGTGACAGTCTGACCGACTTGACTTGAAGTTTCTTGTCAGTTGCAGCATCATTGCAGCCCAGCATCCACCTGCCTTCACCACCATCCGCCGAGCGCAACAAGTCGTGTGTGTGTGTGTGTGCGCGTACAAGGGAATTAAATTTCCTATTCCAGTCAGTCGTCTCTCACTCTTGAGCCCGTGGCAGCGAACACTCTTCCTCTGTCACGCAGCCGTGCCTTTCCCCCCCTCCATGCTTCCTTTCAACTCTTTTTCATTTCCACCTCCTCTTTCTTTCTCTCTCTCTCTCTCTCTCTCTCTCTTTCTCTCTCTTTCTCTCCCTCCCCCTCGGCTCTCTGGCGCGTATTTAATAAGGCTTTATTGACGCAAGAGGGATTTTTTTTTTGTTCTCTTTTCTTTCTTCCTCTCTCGATAAAATCACACGCGGCCACCCAGTCAAAAACGGCAAAGGTCTTGTGCTTTATTAGCTCCCTGCTCTCAGATCTCCTCCTCCTCTTGTCCTCCTTTTGTCTTTTTTTTTTTTTTTTTACTGCACACCGCTCCCCTTCACAACCTCCCTTGCCGTATCGGCGTCATTAGCAGCTGCAGGGTGGCGGATGGCGGCGGGAGGCTGCGGCACTCTGCCGTTCAGCTTTAGTCATCGTTACCCACACGCAGGAATCTGTCACGTTTGTGTTCGCCTGTTAACCTGCGGAAAAAGTACATTCAGCACTTTTGCCACACGCAGGAATCTGTCACATGTTTGCGTTCACCTGTTAACCTGCGGCAAAAGTTCATTCAGCAACTGATCTGCGCAATAGCCACTCCTGCACACGCAGGAGTGGCTATCAGGTCCCAGCAGCGGCTGCCTTCCCTCTGCTGGCTTTCTCTCCCAGCGCACACAGACAGACGCATACTGTGAGAAACACACTCACACACTCACACACTCACACACTCACACAGCCTGTTTTTTTTTTTGAGAGGTTTGTATTGACTGTGAGCCCCACAGGGAAGTGAATGCCAATAGCCCCTCGACTCTCTGCGAGGGTTCCGGCAGGCCGGCGGTCCAGCGATCCACAGGGTGCTAAAAGGTTCTATTTCAAGAGCTGGCACAAAGTTTCACCTCCAGGAGGAACTTTGAGAGTTCATGTGCTGCTGCATGAGTTTTTTTTGTGCCTAGATGCCTGGATGTGGGTGTTGGTGCGTAGTTTTTTTTTCTTTTTTTCTGGCTGGTAATGTTCGTGCAATACTTTGAAACGATTCGGAATTAAGACGTCATGCAAACCCTGAGTGTGTGTGTGTGTGTCTGTGTGTGTCTGTGTGTGTGTGTGTGTGTGTGTGTGTGTGTGTGTGTGTGTGTGTGTGTGTGTGTTTGTGTGTGTGTGAGTCGGGAGGGGTGGGGGGGGGGTGTCTGATGCCGCCGTGGTGACTCACTGCCAAGTGCCCCCCCCAATGACATCAGAGGGTGCAGCCTTAATCCTCGCTGAATGCGCCGCAGCCACGAAACCAACGTTACGTAAAAGGCGCTAAACAAGAAGCTTCGTGGTCCCCGGTATTGGTGGCGGAGTTGGTTCATCCTCAAGCCCTCAATAAAACTGCAAAAACAGACATTGTGAGGGAAACTGGCTTTGACGGGTAGAAAACCCGAGGAGGAGCGGCGGTGGTGGCGGGGACTCGCGTCCTCTCGGGGTGGGGGGGGGGCGCTGAGGAAGAATCGTAGACAGAGGGCCTGATTGGGCCCAGGAGAGTCCAGGAACCTCCAGGCCCTGCAGTACAGAGCGCATTTGATGAGCTTCACCCCCACTGGCTGGTGGAAACATGTGGTCCGGGCGCCTGTCGCTGGCGCCGAGCTCCTTGTAGCCGCTGGCTAGCTGGTAAAGACTCAGGAGGAGAGGCTGTGATTGTTGAAGCGGCTACAGAGCACGACAACAACGGCGCAGCTTCTTCTCCAGATTCCCTGGCAGACGACACCACGAAGGTCCTGTCCTGCCTCGGATTGCTTGTGCGCCGTTTGTTAGGACACTGAGGAGGCAGGGCATGGATGGAAAGGCCACACATGATGCCGCACACAGTCTCGGTAAAGAAGGAAAGAGTTAACCGGATTCTCTCGCCGCGTTAACTTCGCCAGCCCTAATTAATAAACGCTAACATGTAAATATGTAGGATTAAAGCTAGTGACTAATTTTCATCCTATGTCCTTGAGCAGGTTGATGTTAACAATTAAAAGTACAAAAAAGCAGACTGCCAACAAACTAACAATATACCATGAAGAGGTAAATATGAGCCGTCTGTCCTTCACACTGAAGGACAGACAGAATCATTTCAGCAGTCGTCTCCACGGTCACCACTGAGCGCCGGGGGAACTTTGTGTTCTCCTGACAACAACGTTGACGTGTTAAACTGATGGATGGATCGTCTGGAACAGTCTGGATTGTGGCTGCACACTGCACACACGCGGCGTGATGGTTTGCAACAAAGAGACCTGTTTTGGTTTGTGTGTCTTCACTTCCTTCGACAGGCCGAGACTGAACTGGCCAACATGTACCGCAAGAAGAGCTACACCAAGTTTTTTTGTTCCGTGTCAAAATGTTTGTGAGGTTTGCTGCCTGAGCAGAGCAGCATCTGGTGGCTCAGTGGCTGGAGGAGCTCAAGTTGTTGCATTTTTGTTGTGTCGGGAGAAGCTGAGAAGAGGCAGTAGTCCTTTCCTTGTGTGTGTGTGTGTGTGTGTGTGTGTGTGTGTGTGTGTGTGTGTGTGTGTGTGTGTGTGTGTGTGTGTGTGTGTGTGTGTGTGTGTGTGTGTGTGTGTGTGTCTGTCTGTCTGTGCTTGTGCAGCAGCATCATGTGACACCCTCCTCCCTGCCGCTGATTAGGTGTTTTGAATAATTGATGATTGCATTGCTCATTAAGTAGTCGTCTTCTGTTTTCGCCAGGCGACCGGCTCTATTTTTAAGGCAGCAGAAACTTCCTCCTCCTCTTCCTCTTCCTCTCCTCTTTTTTCTTCTCCTCCTCTCTGCATCTCCCCTTTGGATGCAGCAAATCCATCACTCACTCAGGGCTCTGCTGATGGGGGTCCACAGGGGCTTGGAGGGATGTTAATCATGTTGAGGGGACATTTTTAGCCGGAGTGTAGCGCGACGGTGGCGATGGGAGTTGCCTCCGGTCTCGCCGCCGCCAGCAGAAACTGCAGTGCAAAAAGGTAAAAAAAAAAAAGAGAGAGCAGAACGATGATGAAGTCTGTACATTGTGCAGATGTGACGGCACCGGCCTCTTGAATTGCAGTTCATCTTGAAAAATGACGTCCTAATTCTGCGAGAGACCTGCCCAGAGTCGGCGTGCGGCCGTTCCGGTTGTTTGCGAGCGGCTGACCGTCGTCCGACCTGCAAACCGGCTGACGGCGAGCGGATCAGAACCGGCAGACATCGAGTTTGAATCAGAGAAGGGAAAGCGGTGATGGAGCAAAAAAAAAAAAGAAAAAAAAAAAAGAGGCTCATCCACAGTTCTGTCAGCAGAAGCTGCAGCTTCCGAGCTTCCGCTCCGTCTCGCACTCACATACTCACATTTTAGATCTTAGCACATTAACGAGGCATGAAGCTCGCACACGCACACGCACACGCACACGCACACGCACACGCACACGCACACGCACACGCACACGCACACGGGGAGGTGCGGAGAGAATGAGATTGGTTTTCATCTATTTCCCCCTGAAAACACGGGTGGAGAAAAAAGGGAGGAATCCCCCAAAGACGACGCGGCGCTTTGATATCCGCAGTCCTGCGTCTGTAAATAGGTTGGGTGGTGGAGACGGAGAAGGTGCGGCGGGCGCCAGAGCGCGTGCGTGGCCTTCGCGCTCATCTGCGTTCGGCACGTGCGTGTAAAGTTGTCATCTTGAGGAGGGTATCCTATTTCTGGCAGGCTTTTTGGGTGGGAAACTGGTGTGTGTGTGTGTGTGTGTGTGTGTGTGTGTGTGTGTGTGTGTGTGTGTGTGTGTGTGTGTGTGCGTGTGTGGGATTGTTTACCTCCTCCTGTTGAGGCTTCCACCGCTCAGTGTTCCTTCCAGGCAGACAGGGAGGCGTTCAGGGCGATGTGTTTTTCATGGTGTTTCCCCTCCTGGCTGGCTGCCGCTCTGCAGTGTCTCCAGGCCCTCCAGGCTTCCGGCTGCGGCTACAGCTGCGAGACGGGACCGACGCTGGGAGCTTTTCTCCGCTTTGACCGGCGGCATCGCTGCTGAACCGCGCGGCACCGCCATGACCTGCTGTGATCTCTTGCCAGGCGGCGACGCTCGCCGTGAGACATCAGGGGCTGCGGTTAGGCCGAGTTGATTCACGATACGATATCGTACGATATGATGTGATATGATATAACATCATAATATAGTGTACGATGACATTTGACACGCTACAATAAGGTACAGGATGATGCCGTGCAAATGTCAAACCCCCAATTTGTCTTGAGATCAGCTGGAAAAACAAGCAGCCACTTAGCTCGCCACTTAGCCCGACATAAGGCTGTGGACTGCAGGGACCTGCAGAGAGCCCAGAATGCAGACTCACAGCACAGAGAGAACGGAATGGTGGGAATCGAACCCTCAACCTCCCTGCTTTGAGGTGACTGTCCTGCTACGTTCATAATAT